>NC_134409.1:135947887-136250887 GCF_038048845.1 Mixophyes fleayi
GCACTCCCAGCTAGCACAAAACCAGGACTCGTTCAGCGCTCAGTAATCCTAGATACAACTAAAGTGCAGAGCAATACGATGTACTGTAACCATAGCAACGCAGTTCCGTTTAGTAAGGAATTGTCGGCTCGGTTGCCGTGGGTTACAGCAACTTTTTTTTCTGATCCCCAGGTTGAATAAAACTTCTTAATTATAATTCACATCTTGTGGGCCCTTTAATGCTTCCAAATATGTTTTAATTTCCTTCGGGATTCCTCACTGGAGCTAAGCTGTTATCTCGGCATTCCCAGATAGAGTCGGAGTATTGACTGATGTGTGGGGCTTAGGAGTGCGAAATCCTTTAGGAAAACAGAAGTCTGCAAATTAATTTTTAAAGTAGTCATGATGAAATCTTTATAAGGGGTATATTCAGCAAAATAAATTTTTAGACTGTTTAATCTCTTAAGGAAAACTGGGAGTAGAGAATTCTCCATGTTCGTAGATGGCGGACGGTCTTTAGCACCGCGTCGACTGCTTAAGCGCACCGTTAGCGTGCGTTGTGAACAACGGCGCTTTCTGCGAAGCAGACTGAGCAGTGAGAGACGCGGTGACCTAGATTCTGCTGGGTGTTGGGCGCCCCACGTCCTCCCCATCTGACGCACAGGAGGAAGCCGCTGGCTCCCCCCGATGCTGACTCAGCATGTCCTGCGGGATAAATATAGCCCCAACAGTAACCAGAGATCCGCGATGTCTGCCGGGGACGCAGCGGACCTAGAGGTTTATAGGGAACTTTTTTGGGCTGTTGAATTATTTTTTTTTATTGGCTCACAACTTATGTAATGATAATAGAATACCAAAATAAACTAAAATAACAACACGTACAGAGCGAAGTGCAAAACAGAAGCCATACATACAAGTAAATATAAATATATATATATATACATACGTACAGTACATGTATGAGGCATAGAGTGCTGGACTTATAGTTCAGCAATTACTCCCAAATACAACCCAATTTTATAGTATATACTACATGTGTTTCCACATGTGATACAAACGCATTGCAGACCCCAGTGTTAGAATAACCTTAAATTATTATTATTACTATATGATATGATTATATGACATGAGTCCCTGAATTCTGATCCTTCACTATATATCAACAAACCTGTCTGATTAGTAAACAAGTAGAGGAGGAAAAAGCCTCAATATTGAGAACAGTTTATTTATTGATCCAAGTCAGTGACTTTGTATACGGGATTGACTTTTATCAATAAATGTCAGCGTGCGGTTAGCAACAACTTAATTAAACAGAACCGTTCTGACTTTAATAACAGATCACGCAGTTCTACCCCCTTTACACCATATCAAAATTTTTTTTTTGCAGGTTTAGATCTTTAGTCCTCGTTAGCGGTACCCGTCGCCTACATGCAGAGGAAGCAGCCATTTTTTGCGGGCTGGACTCGCTATTCATAAGACACGAGACCTCAGTGGTATCTGTGGCTCCTAGGGAATTGACCAGCTGCATTCTTATTATAATATTGGTTCAGCCCACAGGACAGCTCCCACCATTGTGATTATACTGATTACCTGTATTCTGATTTCCTCTCGTCATGGTCTTCGGTGGCGCTGGTTCATGGTGCAGGGTGATGCTCAGGTGGTGGGTTAGCCTCCTCTGTGTCCTGTTTTCCTGCTGACTCTCGCTTCTCCTTTCTATGTCTCTCTGCCGCTGTCGCTGCTGCTGTGTGTTTGTGTTTGTTACTCAGAGGACGAAGAAATACTCGGAGCAGGAACCAGGTATTAATGCATGACTCCATATCCTGGAGTGACATCAGTTGCCCATTCTGCGCTCCTACTGTTTGCCCCCTCCCCCCCCCCCCCCCTTAGTGTAACGTGTCAGGACCATTGCCCAAAAATACAAAAATAGAGTTAGCAATTGGCAAATTACTGGTGAGACGAAGGGTGTGTGGCCATGTACAATATTTATATTATTTTCACATTTGTCTGTAAGTCCCAACTGCTGTGATACTACAAGTCCCAGCATGTCCTGTCAGTGGTCCTGCCTAGTGGTTTAATCAAATCTATCATAGAACATAAATATAGGGTACTCCCCTATGTGTGATATGTCATAATAATACATTTTATTTATGGGATTCTGGATTATTTATTCAGTCTTTGGGACAATAAACATGAGATAATTTGGTGGACAGAGACAGTAAAATAACTATTCCCCCCCCCAAAGTAAATAAATAACTAACGATAAGCCTATAACTGTGTCCAGCCTGTTAGTGAGTACATGTAACCTGGAGCAGTAACTGGATCACTGGGGTATATGTAGCTACAATGTTTTTCCCATCTACTGTCCCATTGTACCACCACTTACGCATGTTATTGTCCTCTGATGTCAGGATTCCGGTCAGCCAATCCCATTGGTGGTCGAGAGCTGTATCCGCTACATCAATTTATATGGTGAGTGAGATCCCTAATCTGCTTGTGTCTCATGGTGTGTCTGGTGTATGTTATGTCATGGGGTTGGAAATCTGTTAGGAAACTGGAAATAAGGACGATGTACGTGTGGAACTACAAACCTCAGCATGTTCTCCCAGACAAATGCTGTTCCGATTTTGATTCTGTATTGTGAGTCCACACGGTATAATTACCGGACACTTCGATCAAACTGACCAATCAGAATCTCGCTATGTGTCTGCGCAGCTTTAATCTGAATTGACTGAATTCAGTCATCTGAATAGAATTTGACTGTTATTAAGTTACGCAACCATTTTTAGACTGTTTGTTTTATCGCTGAAGTGAAGAGTAATGTGCGGTCTTTTTGAAGTGTCAGCCCAGTTGCCCATCAATGGTACAGGCTCGGAACTAGGGAACTGTCCGTTAAATGATAACTTAGAAGAGTGTTAAGGAGGTATTACACTTCCCATCCCAATAATAGCACTTTAAGCACTTTATTAAATGGTTTCCCCCTTATATTAATCCTCACTTACAGTGAATGAGAATTCTCACTAACAGACAGACTGTTTCTCCCTTATTGGGGCTCATCAGTGCGGCAGCTGAATTTTCTGCTCAATATAAGAGGCGCTACAGAGGCAGCAAAATAGTTTTAAGCTACTCCCTAGGGACAAATAAATAAAAAAAATACGAGATTTATGAGAAGGGATTAATGGGAAATGCAAATTATATGACGGCTTCTGACTCTGTTACATTGAATAGAGAACTCTGTCAACAGCTGTAATCCAGATGGGTTTTAATTATATTTAGCCTTCTTTGGTGAAGTGTGTAGCTAGAAGTATTCTTTCACTGTAAATTAACAGCTACTTTCTGTTCTAGTAAATTGTATTAGATGTCTTTTATGTTACATTCTTACTGTAGCTTTTGAATTCACAAAAATAAGGCTCTAATCTCTGCTTTGGGGTCAGGTCTTCAGCAACAAGGAATATTCAGAGTCCCGGGATCCCAAGTTGAGGTCAACGATATCAAGAACTCATTTGAAAGAGGTGAGTAAGGAGCCGCACATGTATATTGTCCACGCTGTGGAACTGATTTATTTATGTGACTTTTACTAGAATCGTCCTTTAAAATGTGTTGAATATATGAAATAACCGAAACAATCCCAGAGAAAAATAAGAATACCGACCTCTTTCATTGTACCATAAAATGTTCTTCTCATGTGATCACACCAGGAGAAGACCCTCTGGTAGAAGACCACTGTGAGCGAGATATTAATTCCGTGGCCGGGGTCTTGAAGCTGTATTTCCGAGGTTTGGAGAATCCGCTCTTTCCCAAGGAGAGGTTCCAAGACTTGATATCAACAATCAGTAAGTGTCCCAGCTGGGGGATCCCTACACCGTCTGTGGATAAAGGTTACTCTCGTAACGTGGAAATCACAGGGAAATAATTCTCAGGCACACCTACAAAGCTCTTTACTAATGTATAATATATATATATATATATGTATGTTGTATAGACGTTGATACGGGCACCATTTCAGTTGCTTCCATAGATGTCAGAGATGTTATCAGTGAAATATCTAATATGCTCGATATAGCACCTGGGAGTGTGTGATATCTGGTGCACAGAAAAGGTGCTGTAAATATAGCAACCGATGAGATGTGTTCATGTCTGGTATATACATCCCCCTGCACTAGGCACAATTAAGCAAAGACAATGTTACATTCTCTGATTACCGGTGCATCCTGGGAGTTGTAGTTCAACAACACCTGTACAGTTGCCTCCTCTTAGTGACTGGGAATCGCACATTGACACCTACTAACATCTCTCTCCGTTCTTCCAGAGATAGAGAACTCGTCGGAGCGGGTCCATCAGATACGTCAGATCCTCATCACTTTGCCCCGAGCCATCCTAGTGGTCATGAGATATCTCTTCGCCTTCCTCAACCAGTGAGTCGGGGGCACAAGGAGACGCTGGGTTTGGACAAGGGGGGAGATTTCAATGAAATTGTTTCTGCTGTGCGGCTGCCAATCCCCTTTGCCTATGGCTGGATCATGCAAATTAGCTGACCACCTGCTATGGAGGGCCACGCCCAGTGTCACATGGCCATTTGCCACGCCTACCGGATCAGTGAGCTGTTTAGCTACACGTTTGGATGGTCACGTTGCACCAACCTAGTTAATGCTTAGCTACTTTTTAAATTTGTCTTCCGGTAGGTTGAGGGGCAGGCGGGCGTCTGGGGGCGGGGCTCGGTGAATTGCGTCACTAAGCCCCACCCCCTAAGCAATTATCACCATTATTAGCAATTATTATTAGCAATCATTTTGGCCAGAGATAATCAAACCAACCGAATCAAACTGTGGCCAGATTTGGGCTGTCAAGATCAATTTATTAATTACTTGAAGAATCACAGCACGACAGTCATTGTTTGATGCACTAACTGCAGCCCTTGCAGCTGCATTGGTATAGATAATATATATGTATTTATGGTCTGCTGTGAGCACATTGCTGTATTATTACTTGATCTTGCCTGCCACCTGCTGGCTGAAGCATGTAATATCTCGTTATTGAATCCAACACGGCAGTGGTAGATGGAGTATGTGTACTGCAGTCTATGTACAGCGCTGTGTAATATGATTAGATCTATATAATTAACAATAAATAAGTGCAGGCCATGATGGGGTCGCCGTAGCTAAGTCTGCAGTGTATCACACAAGCTGCGTTTTACTGAACTGATTATTATTTGTAGATACGACGTTCACCGGTGTCTCTAGTAACGTGTACAACGCACTATGGTTTCTTACAGCTTGTCCCAGTACAGTGATGAGAACATGATGGACCCCTATAACTTGGCCATCTGCTTCGGACCAACGCTGATGCCCATCCCGGACTCACAGGACCCGGTGTCCTGCCAGGCACATGTCAATGAGGTCATCAAAAGTATCATCGTTAACCATGAAGCAATCTTCCCAACTCTCCGCGAACTAGAGGGGCCGGTGTATGAGAAGTGCATGACCGGGGGTGAGGAGTACTGGTAAATATGGTCCCTTATCTACACCTATACTGACCATTGTCCCCTATACTACACCCTATACTGACCATTATACCTTATACTACACCCTATACTGACCATTCTACCTTATACTACACCCTATACTGACCATTGTCCCCTATACTACACCCTATACTGACCATTGTCCCCTATACTACACCCTATACTGACCATTCTACCTTATACTACTCCCTATACTGACTATTATCCCTTATACTACACCCTATACTGACCATTCTACCTTATACTACACCCTATACTGACCATTCTACCTTATACTACACCCTATACTGACCATTGTCCCCTATACTACACCCTATACTGACCACTATCC
Source organism: Mixophyes fleayi (assembly GCF_038048845.1). NCBI lineage: Eukaryota > Metazoa > Chordata > Amphibia > Anura > Limnodynastidae > Mixophyes > Mixophyes fleayi. Next base: position 135,953,716 of record NC_134409.1, read on the forward strand.
CTTATACTACACCCTATACTGACCATTGTCCCCTATACTACACCCTATACTGACCACTATCCCTTATACTACACCCTATACTGACCACTATCCCTTATACTACACCCTATACTGACCATTGTCCCTTATACTACACCCTATACTGACCATTGTTCCTTATACTGACCATTGTCCCCTATACTGACCATTCTACCTTATACTACACCCTATACTGACCATTATACCTTATACTACACCCTATACTGACCATTGTCCCCTATACTACACCCTATACTGACCACTATCCCTTATACTACACCCTATACTGACCACTATCCCTTATACTACACCCTATACTGACCATTGTCCCTTATACTACACCCTATACTGACCATTGTTCCTTATACTGACCATTGTCCCCTATACTGACCATTATACCTTATACTACAGTCTATACTGACCATTATACCTTATACTACACCCTATACTGACCATTGTCCCCTATACTACAGTCTATACTGACCATTGTCCCCTATACTACACCCTATACTGACCATTCTACCTTATACTACACCCTATACTGACCATTCTACCTTATACTACACCCTATACTGACCATTCTACCTTATACTACACCCTATACTGACCATTGTCCCCTATACTACACCCTATACTGACCATTATACCTTATACTACACCCTATACTAACCATTATACCTTATACTACACCCTATACTGACCATTATACCTTATACTACACCCTATACTGACCATTCTACCTTATACTACACCCTATACTGACCATTGTCTCTTATACTACACCCTATACTGACCATTGTCCCCTATACTACACCCTATACTGACCATTGTTCCCTATACTGACCATTGTCCCTTATACTACACCCTATACTGACCCATGTCCCCTATACTGACCATTCTACCTTATACTACACCCTATACTGACCATTATACCTTATACTACACCCTATACTGACCATTCTACCTTATACTACACCCTATACTGACCATTGTCCCCTATACTACACCCTATACTGACCATTCTACCTTATACTACACCCTATACTGACCATTGTCCCTTATACTACACCCTATACTGACCATTGTCCCCTATACTACACCCTATACTGACCATTATACCTTATACTACACCCTATACTAACCATTCTACCTTATACTACACCCTATACTGACCATTGTCCCCTATACTGACCATTGTCCCCTATACTACAGTCTATACTGACCATTGTCCCTTATACTACACCCTATACTGACCATTATACCTTATACTACACCCTATACTGACCATTCTACCTTATACTACACCCTATACTGACCATTGTCCCCTATACTACACCCTATACTGACCATTCTACCTTATACTACACCCTATACTGACCATTGTCCCCTATATTTCACCCTATACCGACCATTGTCCCCTATACTACACCCTATACTGACCATTCTACCTTATACTACACCCTATACTGACCATTGTCCCCTATACTGACCATTGTCCCCTATACTACACCCTATACTGACCATTGTTCCCTATACTGACCATTGTCCCCTATACTACACCCTATACTGACCATTGTCCCCTATACTACACCCTATACCGACCATTGTCCCCTATACTACACCCTATACTGACCATTCTACCTTATACTACACCCTATACTGACCATTGTCCCCTATACTGACCATTGTCCCCTATACTACACCCTATACTGACCATTGTTCCCTATACTGACCATTGTCCCCTATACTACACCCTATACTGACCATTGTTCCCTATACTGGCCATTGTCCCTTATACTACACCCTATACTGACCCATGTCCCCTATACTGACCATTCTACCTTATACTACACCCTATACTGACCATTCTCTATGAGCTATGGGTGCAGGTAAATGTCTCTCACATTGAGCTCCATGAAGCGTCCCTACTCAGTAATATTAGTGAGGGTGAGTCGGACGCCCCCTGGGCGCTGCCAGCTCTCTGGGCGCTGCCAGCTCTCTGGTACCTCTGAGTTGCCGTCTGTGATGCTGAATGTGGGTTTCAGGTGAATGGCTTCTTGTGTTGTCTTTGCAGCGACAGTCCGCACAGTGAGCCGGGGGCTATCGATGAGGTCGACCATGACAATGGCACAGAGCCACACACCAGTGATGAAGGTGAGCAACAGGCGGATCTGTCTCCCCCGACCAATGAGAATGAGGACTGCAGTCCCGCTGTTATTACGCCCTCTCCACTCATTTAAATAATCTCGTCCCACATAATGAAATCTTCGCACTTAGTAGGAAACGTCCACAAACAATCTCACTCCTCCCATGGACCGCCCCCCACCTACGTCACATCAATGCTTTACAGAGAATTAAACTGTCATCTGTATTTATTGTTGGGGTGTCTCTGTCATCTGTGACCCTATAATCACTGTCGTAGGTGATAATGACGCTTTTGTATCATGTGCTCCTAGAGGTGGAGCAGATTGAAGCCATCGCTAAGTTTGACTACATGGGGCGCACACCTCGAGAACTGTCCTTTAAGAAGGGGGCATCCCTGCTCCTGTACCACCGAGCGTCAGAGGACTGGTGGGAGGGACGTCACAACGGAGTGGATGGTTTAATACCACATCAGTACATCGTGGTCCAAGATCTGTGAGTACCTGATCCTAACAGATCCATTGCTCTTGTCTGAGGATAATATTGCCGCTCCTGCATGATCACATGGCCTATTCATTGTCACTGGTCAGTAATCATCTTACCACACGAGCTGTCCACGTGATCCAGCAGCCTTCACCTCGCACTAACCTCTCAGTGGCGCTGATCTCACGCTAACTGCTCCGTGGTACTGATCTCACACTAACTCCTCCATGGTACTGATCTCACACTAACTCCTCCATGGTACTGATCTCACACTAACTCCTCTGTGACACTGATCTCACACTAACTCCTCCATGATACTGATCTCACACTAACTCCTCCGTGGCACTGATCTCACACTAACTCCTCTATGACACTGATCTCACACTAACTCCTCTGTGACACTGATCTCACACTAACTCCTCTATGACACTGATCTCACACTAACTCCTCTGTGACACTGATCTCACACTAACTCCTCCATGGTACTGATCTCACACTAACTCCTCCGTGGCACTGATCTCACACTAACTCCTCCATGGTACTGATCTCACACTAACTTCTCCATGGTACTGATCTCACACTAACTCCTCCATGACACTGATCTCACACTAACTCCTCCGTGGCACTGATCTCACACTAACTCCTCCGTGACATTGATCTCACACTAACCTCTCAGTGGCGCTGATCTCACACTAACTCCTCCGTGGCATTGATCTCACACTAACTCCTCCGTGGTACTGATCTCACACTAACTCCTCTGTGACACTGATCTCACACTAACTCCTCCGTGGTACTGATCTTACACTAACTCCTCCGTGGCACTGATCTCACACTAACTCCTCCATGGCACTGATCTCACACTAACTCCTCTATGGTACTGATCTCACACTAACTCCTCTATGGTACTGATCTCACACTAACTCCTCCATGGTACTGATCTCACACTAACTCCTCCGTGACATTGATCTCACACTAACTCCTCCATGGTACTGATCTCACACTAACTCCTCCGTGGCACTGATCTCACACTAACTCCTCCGTGACACTGATCTCACACTAACTCCTCCGTGGCACTGATCTCACACTAACTCCTCCATGGTACTGATCTCACACTAACTCCTCTGTGACACTGATCTCACACTAACTCCTCCGTGGTACTGATCTCACACTAACTCCTCCATGGTACTGATCTCACACTAACTCCTCCATGGTACTGATCTCACACTAACTCCTCCGTGTCACTGATCTCACACTAACCTCTCAGTGGCACTGATCTCACACTAACTCCTCCGTGGTACTGATCTCACACTAACTCCTCCATGGTACTGATCTCACACTAACTCCTCTATGACACTGATCTCACACTAACTCCTCCGTGGCACTGATCTCACACTAACTCCTCCATGGTACTGATCTCACACTAACTCCTCCATGGTACTGATCTCACACTAACTCCTCCGTGACATTGATCTCACACTAACTCCTCCATGGTACTGATCTCACACTAACTCCTCCATGGTACTGATCTCACACTAACTCCTCCATGGTACTGATCTCACACTAACTCCTCCGTGTCACTGATCTCACACTAACCTCTCAGTGGCACTGATCTCACGCTAACTGCTCCGTGGTGCGGATCTCACGCTAACTGCTCCGTGGTGCGGATCTCACGTTAACTCCTTTGTGGTACTGATCTCACACTAACTCCTCCGTGGCACTGATCTCACACTAACTCCTCTATGACACTGATCTCACACTAACTCCTCCGTGGCACTGATCTCACACTAACTCCTCCATGGTACTGATCTCACACTAACTCCTCCGTGACATTGATCTCACACTAACTCCTCCATGGTACTGATCTCACACTAACTCCTCCATGACATTGATCTCACACTAACTCCTCTGGGCACTGATCTCACACGAACTCCTCTGTGACACTGATCTCACACTAACTCCTCTATGACACTGATCTCACACTAACTCCTCTGTGGCACTGATCTCACACTAACTCCTCCATGACATTGATCTCACACTAACTCCTCTGGGCACTGATCTCACACGAACTCCTCTGTGACACTGATCTCACACTAACTCCTCTGTGACACTGATCTCACACTAACTCCTCTATGACACTGATCTCACACTAACTCCTCCATGGTACTGATCTCACACTAACTCCTCCATGGTACTGATCTCACACTAACTCCTCCGTGACATTGATCTCACACTAACTCCTCAGTGGCACTGATCTCACACTTACTCCTCCGTGGCACTGATCTCACACTTACTCCTCCGTGACGCTGATCTCACACTAACTCCTCAGTGGCGCTGATCTCACACTTGCTCCTCCGTGGCACTGATCTCTCACTTACTCCTCCGTGGCGCTGATCTCACACTTACTCCTCCGTGGCACTGAGCTCACACTAACTCCTCCGTGACGCTGATCTCACACTAACTCCTCAGTGGCGCTGATCTCTCACTTACTCCTCCGTGGCACTGATCTCACACTTGCTCCTCCGTGGCACTGATCTCACACTAACTCCTCAGTGGCACTGATCTCTCACTTACTCCTCCGTGGCGCTGATCTCACACTCCTCCGTGACACTGATGTTGTTCTCTCTTGCTTTAGGGATGATGCGTTCTCAGACAGCCTGAGCCAGAAAGCGGACAGTGAGGCCAGCAGTGGGCCCCTCCTGGATGATAAATCCTCCTCTAAGAATGATATCCAGTCACCCACCGAGCACCTGCAGGAATACAGCTTTGCTGGAGTATTGGGCAGGTATTTTATTTATTAACATTTATCTATATTCTGCAGAATTTTGAAATTGGGAACAAATACAGTTATCAGGCTGGTTATTACCAGACAGACAAAGTGCTGGGAGGGCGCTGCTCAGAAGCTTATAGTCCATAGATAAAGAGACGTTAGATACACGTGGGTTAGATACACATGAGTAAGTCACACTTGGTGGATGTAATGGGAAGAAGTGATTGGTTGGATATATGATGCTGGTTTGGGGTTGTTAGAGGACAGAAGTAGAATAATTGTAACTCTATGTAGAGGGGGGTGATCAGTTTGGATGCTGGGGAGACACGGTGGGAAATTGCACAGAGTGGGAACAACCAGTAAAAGCCCTGTAACTGGGAATAGGCGCCGGTACAGAGCGCAGGTACTGAGTGCGGGTACTGAGTGCGGGTACTGAGTGCGGGTACTGAGTGCGGGTACTGAGTGCGGGTACTGAGTGCGGGTACAGAGCGCCGTTACTGAGCGCCGTTACGTAGTGCAGGTACGGAGCGCCGGTACAGAGCGCCGGTACAGAGCGCCGTTACAGAGCGCCGGTACAGAGCGCAGGTACAGAGCGCCGGTACAGAGCGCAGGTACTGAGCGCAGGTACAGAGCGCAGGTACAGAGCGCCGGTACAGAGCGCAGGTACTGAGCGCAGGTACTGAGCGCAGGTACTGAGCGCAGGTACTGAGTGCAGGTACTGAGTGCCGGTACTGAGCGCAGGTACAGAGCGCCGGTACAGAGCGCAGGTACTGAGCGCAGGTACTGAGCGCAGGTACTGAGTGCAGGTACTGAGTGCAGGTACTGAGTGCCGGTACTGAGTGCCGGTACTGAGTGCAGGTACAGAGCCCCGGTACAGAGCGCCTGTACAGAGCACAGGTACAGAGCGCCAGTACAGAACGCAGGTACTGAGCGCAGGTACTGAGCGCAGGTACAGAGTGTAGGTACTGTGCGCAGGTACTGAGCGCAGGTACTGGATGTGGGGAAAAAAGCACAGTTGTGAATCAAGGATTACACCTAGGCAGCGAACTTGCGGGGTGGGATTTATGGTCCTGTTATCAACAAAAATAGAAATGTCAGACAGGAAGCTTCTATTGTTGGGTGGGAATATTATTAATTCAGTTTTTGAAAGATTGAGTTTGAGTTGGCGAGAAGACATCCAGGACGAAATGGCAGAAGGACAGTCAGTAACGCGGGACATCACAAATGGTGAAAGATCAGAAGAGGATAGATAGATTTGTGTATCATCCACATAGAGATGATACTGAAATCCAAAGGAACTTATTAGTTTTCCAAGAGAAGTGGTGTAAATAGAGAATAGCAGAGGACCTAGGACTGAGCCTTGTGGTCTCCAACTGATAAAGGAAGCGGAGCAGAGGTGGATCCAGAGAAATTAACACTGAAGGAGCGATTAGATAGGTAGGATGAGAACCAGGATAGGACAGTGTCTTGAAGACCTTGGGATTGTAGTGTTTGTATGAGGAGAGAGTGGTCAACAGTGTCAAATGCAGCAGAGAGATCCAGGAGAATTAGAAGAGAGTAATGGTTTAGCACTGACTCAATCATTAAATACCGTCTCTGTGGGGTGTTTATGGGTCCAGTGACCAGATTACACAAGTGATATAAATATATGTAAAATATATCCTTATATGTGGTGATGTCATATGTGTCACATGACCCGCAGTGTTCCGTGACGGAATGTTGGTAAAACAGAACCTGGTTATAATGTCAAGTAACTTGTTTTGTATCAAATTGAAGCTTACTATAAGTATTATTAGGAGTAACGTGTCAATATTACGATATATTACACTACCCCCTATATATACCGTACTGTCATTATCCCCAGGCAGACTGATCTCTGACAATCGTCCTCCATACTCAGCACTTCCCACATTATCTCTGTGTTTCAGGGTCAGACTAAGATCTGACGGAGCGGCAATACCGCGCAGGAGGAGCGGGGGGGACAACCACAGCCCGCCAAGACCCCTAGGTCCCTGTATTGACACCCCGCCCCGAGCTGCCGCTTGCCCAAGTAGCCCCCACAAGTTGTCTCTGAACAGAGGACGGGTGGACAGTCCGGAGAAGCGAAGACTGGCGACATTCGGAAGCGCTGGGAGCATTAATTACCCCGAGAGGAAGGGGCTGCACGATGTCATATCTCTGCGCTCAGTCACTGGGGGGACGAGGCACAGCAGCCTGGGAGACCACAAGTCGCTGGAGGCAGAAGCGCTAGCTGAGGTAATTATATGTGACTGGTCCATTATTAGCTTATAATACACAACTGATATACGGATAAACTCCTGTATGTCATCGCTTATAATCGCTGAGTTCTGATGTCATTAATTCAGCGCTCTTTAGTAAAACTTCTGCATTATAGGGAATAACACCCCTTATAATATACAGTGCACTATATATTATCAGATTTATCTGTAACCTTTCAACCCTATATTGGGCTTAGAGCAACGAGATTCACCAGCAAACAAGTGTCTGTCGTTAATGTCATTTCAGGGACTAAATAATGATAATTAATAGGCATTAGAAAGTGCGGTTGTAACTGTAGTATAGAACCCCTTAGACCACACTAATGTCCTTACACGTTTAGGCGACTGTTTAGATTTAATTTTTGTAGTTGATTGTGTATTAAAAACAGAATATTCTAATTTCCTTTTACAAAGGGAAGGTTAAATAATAATGGGGACCAAATAATGATTTTATAAAGAAAATGTGCATTGTTTTGTAGTATTGTTCCGTGTCACATTATGTTGCTTTATCTCTTAATGCTGAACAGGGAATACACGGCGTTAAAAAGAAAAAAGCTGAAAAAATAGAATATGAAACATGAATTCCTCTTGTTTTGTAATATGTTTTTGTTCATACTGTCGGGATTTGGGGAGAGCCTAGTTAGGGGAATTTAACCCTATGGGGCATACTCAATTGTCGGCGGGATTGACGAAAATCCCGCGATCCGCGCACAATTACCGTTATTACGTAATTGTGCACGGAAATTCAGCGAGAGATTACCGTATTATTGGTAATAGTTTTTCCGCTGCGGAACCCGCCGACAGTTGATAATGCCCCTATATGTTTTATTTTCCCTTTAGATTTGTTTAGTAAATATATTAAGGGATAACTTTATACAAATATCCTTGCTATAATACTTTACCTCAATTCTATGATGGTCCTAGTATGTCAACTCGTAGAGCTCACTGTCTACTACAGCACCATTATTTTGCTTCCCAAAATCCATTTTGCTCCTTCCAGAGCCCATTTAACAGAGGTTTGGTAATCCTCTCACAACATGATAGCTTAGGGCATTGGAGAACGGGAAGGGATATGTCCTGCATCATCGGAGTGGAGTATGATGTCACCAGGGTAGAGTGTGATGTCATCAGGGTGGAGTATGATGTCATTAGGATGGAGTGTGATGTCATCAGGGTGGAGTATGATGTCATACGAGTGGAGTGTGATGTCATCAGGGTGGAGTATGATGTCATTAGGATGGAGTGTGATGTCATCAGGGTGGAGTATGATGTCATACGGGTGGAGTGTGATGTCATCAGGGTGGAGTATGATGTCATTAGGATGGAGTGTGATGTCATCAGGGTGGAGTGTGATGTCATCAGGGTGGAGTATGATGTTATTAGGGTTGCTGCCAGGTCCAGAAAGATCTGAAAATATGACAGAGCAGCAAAGGGGTGGCAGACAGAGCTCCCCAAATTTTCTCAAATCCTGCACATAACAGACTGGTTTAGCGTACACGGAGGCACAGTGATAACATAGAATGTGTGTAGCGTACACCGAGGCACAGTGATAACATAGAATGTGTGTAGCGTACACCGAGGCACAGTGATAACATAGAATGTGTGTAGCGTACACCGAGGCACAGTGATAACAGAATGTGTGTAGCGTACACCGAGGCACAGTGATAACATAGAATGTGTGTAGCGTACACCGAGGCACAGTGATAACATAGAATGTGTGTAGCGTACACCGAGGCACAGTGATAACATAGAATGTATGTAGCGTACACCGAGGCACAGTGATAACATAGAATGTGTGTAGTGTACACGGAGGCACAGTGATAACAGAATGTGTGTAGCGTACACCGAGGCACAGTGATAACATAGAATGTGTGTAGCGTACACCGAGGCACAGTGATAACATAGAATGTGTGTAGTGTACACCGAGGCACAGTGATAACAGAATGTGTGTAGCGTACACCGAGGCACAGTGATAACATAGAATGTGTGTAGCGTACACCGAGGCACAGTGATAACATAGAATGTGTGTAGCGTACACCGAGGCACAGTGATAACATAGAATGTGTGTAGCGTACACCGAGGCACAGTGATAACAGAATGTGTGTAGTGTACACCGAGGCACAGTGATAACAGAATGTGTTTAGCGTACACCGAGGCACAGTGATAACATAGAATGTGTGTAGTGTACACCGAGGCACAGTGATAACATAGAATGTGTGTAGTGTACACAGAGGCACAGTGATAACAGAATGTGTTTAGCGTACACCGAGGCACAGTGATAACATAGAATGTGTGTAGCGTACACCGAGGCACAGTGATAACATAGAATGTGTGTAGCGTACACGGAGGCACAGTGATAACATATAATGTGTGTAGTGTACACGGAGGCACAGTGATAACATAGAATGTGTGTAGTGTACACCGAGGCACAGTGATAACATAGAATGTGTGTAGCGTACACCGAGGCACAGTGATAACATAGAATGTGTGTAGCGTACACTGAGGCACAGTGATAACATAGAATGTGTGTAGCGTACACCGAGGCACAGTGATAACATAGAATGTGTGTAGCGTACACCGAGGCACAGTGATAACATAGAATGTGTTTAGCGTACACCGAGGCACAGTGATAACATAGAATGTGTGTAGCGTACACCGAGGCACAGTGATAACATAGAATGTGTGTAGCGTACACCGAGGCACAGTGATAACATAGAATGTGTGTAGCGTACACCGAGGCACAGTGATAACATAGAATGTGTGTAGCGTACACTGAGGCACAGTGATAACATAGAATGTGTGTAGCGTACACCGAGGCACAGTGATAACATAGAATGTGTGTAGCGTACACCGAGGCACAGTGATAACATAGAATGTCTTTAGCGTACACCGAGGCACAGTGATAACATAGAATGTGTGTAGCGTACACCGAGGCACAGTGATAACATAGAATGTGTGTAGCGTACACCGAGGCACAGTGATAACAGAATGTGTGTAGCGTACACCGAGGCACAGTGATAACATAGAATGTGTGTAGTGTACACCGAGGCACAGTGATAACAGAATGTGTTTAGCGTACACCGAGGCACAGTGATAACATAGAATGTGTGTAGCGTACACCGAGGCACAGTGATAACATAGAATGTGTGTAGCGTACACCGAGGCACAGTGATAACAGAATGTGTTTAGCGTACACCGAGGCACAGTGATAACATAGAATGTGTGTAGTGTACACCGAGGCACAGTGATAACAGAATGTGTTTAGCGTACACCGAGGCACAGTGATAACATAGAATGTGTGTAGCGTACACCGAGGCACAGTGATAACAGAATGTGTGTAGCGTACACCGAGGCACAGTGATAACATAGAATGTGTGTAGCGTACACCGAGGCACAGTGATAACAGAATGTGTGTAGCGTACACCGAGGCACAGTGATAACATAGAATGTGTGTAGTGTACACCGAGGCACAGTGATAACAGAATGTGTGTAGCGTACACCGAGGCACAGTGATAACATAGAATGTGTGTAGTGTACACAGAGGCACAGTGATAACATAGAATGTGTGTAGTGTACACCGAGGCACAGTGATAACATAGAATGTGTTTAGCGTACACCGAGGCACAGTGATAACATAGAATGTGTGTAGCGTACACCGAGGCACAGTGATAACATAGAATGTGTGTAGCGTACACCGAGGCACAGTGATAACAGAATGTGTTTAGCGTACACCGAGGCACAGTGATAACATAGAATGTGTGTAGCGTACACCGAGGCACAGTGATAACATAGAATGTGTGTAGCGTACACGGAGGCACAGTGATAACATAGAATGTCTTTAGCGTACACCGAGGCACAGTGATAACATAGAATGTGTGTAGCGTACACGGAGGCACAGTGATAACATAGAATGTCTTTAGCGTACACCGAGGCACAGTGATAACATAGAATGTGTGTAGCGTACACCGAGGCACAGTGATAACATAGAATGTGTGTAGTGTACACCGAGGCACAGTGATAACATAGAATGTGTTTAGCGTACACCGAGGCACAGTGATAACATAGAATGTGTGTAGCGTACACCGAGGCACAGTGATAACATAGAATGTGTGTAGCGTACACCGAGGCACAGTGATAACATAGAATGTGTGTAGCGTACACCGAGGCACAGTGATAACATAGAATGTGTGTAGCGTACACCGAGGCACAGTGATAACATATAATGTGTGTAGCGTACACCGAGGCACAGTGATAACATATAATGTGTGTAGCGTACACCGAGGCACAGTGATAACAGAATGTGTTTAGCGTACACCGAGGCACAGTGATAACATAGAATGTCTTTAGCGTACACCGAGGCACAGTGATAACATAGAATGTGTGTAGCGTACACCGAGGCACAGTGATAACAGAATGTGTTTAGCGTACACCGAGGCACAGTGATAACATAGAATGTCTTTAGCGTACACCGAGGCACAGTGATAACATAGAATGTGTGTAGCGTACACCGAGGCACAGTGATAACATAGAATGTGTGTAGCGTACACCGAGGCACAGTGATAACATAGAATGTGTGTAGCGTACACCGAGGCACAGTGATAACATAGAATGTGTGTAGCGTACACCGAGGCACAGTGATAACAGAATGTGTTTAGCGTACACCGAGGCACAGTGATAACATAGAATGTGTGTAGCGTACACCGAGGCACAGTGATAACATAGAATGTGTGTAGCATACACCGAGGCACAGTGATAACATAGAATGTGTGTAGTGTACACCGAGGCACAGTGATAACATAGAATGTGTGTAGCGTACACCGAGGCACAGTGATAACATAGAATGTGTTTAGCGTACACCGAGGCACAGTGATAACATAGAATGTGTGTAGCGTACACCGAGGCACAGTGATAACATAGAATGTGTGTAGTGTACACCGAGGCACAGTGATAACATAGAATGTGTGTAGCATACACCGAGGCACAGTGATAACATAGAATGTGTTTAGCGTACACCGAGGCACAGTGATAACATAGAATGTGTGTAGCATACACCGAGGCACAGTGATAACATAGAATGTGTGTAGTGTACACCGAGGCACAGTGATAACATAGAATGTGTGTAGCGTACACCGAGGCACAGTGATAACATAGAATGTCTTTAGCGTACACCGAGGCACAGTGATAACATAGAATGTGTGTAGCGTACACCGAGGCACAGTGATAACAGAATGTGTGTAGCGTACACGGAGGCACAGTGATAACATAGAATGTGTGTAGCGTACACTGAGGCACAGTGATAACATAGAATGTGTGTAGTGTACACCGAGGCACAGTGATAACATAGAATGTGTGTAGCGTACACCGAGGCACAGTGATAACATAGAATGTGTGTAGTGTACACCGAGGCACAGTGATAACATAGAATGTGTGTAGTGTACACCGAGGCACAGTGATAACATAGAATGTGTGTAGTGTACACCGAGGCACAGTGATAACATAGAATGTGTGTAGTGTACACAGAGGCACAGTGATAACATAGAATGTGTGTAGTGTACACCGAGGCACAGTGATAACATAGAATGTGTGTAGCGTACACCGAGGCACAGTGATAACATAGAATGTCTTTAGCGTACACCGAGGCACAGTGATAACATAGAATGTGTGTAGCGTACACCGAGGCACAGTGATAACAGAATGTGTTTAGCGTACACCGAGGCACAGTGATAACATAGAATGTCTTTAGCGTACACCGAGGCACAGTGATAACATAGAATGTGTGTAGCGTACACCGAGGCACAGTGATAACATAGAATGTGTGTAGCGTACACCGAGGCACAGTGATAACATAGAATGTGTGTAGCGTACACCGAGGCACAGTGATAACATAGAATGTGTGTAGCGTACACTGAGGCACAGTGATAACATAGAATGTGTGTAGTGTACACGGAGGCACAGTGATAACATAGAATGTGTGTAGCGTACACCGAGGCACAGTGATAACAGAATGTGTTTAGCGTACACCGAGGCACAGTGATAACATAGAATGTGTGTAGCATACACCGAGGCACAGTGATAACATAGAATGTGTGTAGCGTACACGGAGGCACAGTGATAACATAGAATGTGTGTAGCGTACACCGAGGCACAGTGATAACAGAATGTGTTTAGCGTACACCGAGGCACAGTGATAACATAGAATGTGTTTAGCGTACACCGAGGCACAGTGATAACATAGAATGTGTGTAGCGTACACCGAGGCACAGTGATAACATAGAATGTGTGTAGCGTACACCGAGGCACAGTGATAACATAGAATGTGTGTAGCGTACACCGAGGCACAGTGATAACATAGAATGTGTGTAGTGTACACCGAGGCACAGTGATAACATAGAATGTGTGTAGTGTACACAGAGGCACAGTGATAACATAGAATGTCTTTAGCGTACACCGAGGCACAGTGATAACATAGAATGTCTTTAGCGTACACCGAGGCACAGTGATAACATAGAATGTCTTTAGCGTACACCGAGGCACAGTGATAACATAGAATGTGTGTAGTGTACACCGAGGCACAGTGATAACATAGAATGTCTTTAGCGTACACCGAGGCACAGTGATAACATAGAATGTGTGTAGCGTACACCGAGGCACAGTGATAACATAGAATGTCTTTAGCGTACACCGAGGCACAGTGATAACATAGAATGTGTGTAGTGTACACCGAGGCACAGTGATAACATAGAATGTGTGTAGCGTACACCGAGGCACAGTGATAACATAGAATGTGTGTAGTGTACACCGAGGCACAGTGATAACATAGAATGTGTGTAGCGTACACCGAGGCACAGTGATAACATAGAATGTGTGTAGTGTACACCGAGGCACAGTGATAACATAGAATGTCTTTAGCGTACACCGAGGCACAGTGATAACATAGAATGTCTTTAGCGTACACCGAGGCACAGTGATAACATAGAATGTGTGTAGCGTACACCGAGGCACAGTGATAACATAGAATGTGTGTAGTGTACACCGAGGCACAGTGATAACATAGAATGTCTTTAGCGTACACCGAGGCACAGTGATAACATAGAATGTGTGTAGCGTACACCGAGGCACAGTGATAACATAGAATGTCTTTAGCGTACACCGAGGCACAGTGATAACATAGAATGTGTGTAGTGTACACCGAGGCACAGTGATAACATAGAATGTGTGTAGTGTACACCGAGGCACAGTGATAACATAGAATGTGTGTAGCGTACACCGAGGCACAGTGATAACATAGAATGTGTGTAGCGTACACGGAGGCACAGTGATAACATAGAATGTGTGTAGCGTACACCGAGGCACAGTGATAACATAGAATGTGTGTAGCGTACACGGAGGCACAGTGATAACATAGAATGTGTGTAGTGTACACCGAGGCACAGTGATAACATAGAATGTGTGTAGTGTACACCGAGGCACAGTGATAACATAGAATGTGTGTAGTGTACACAGAGGCACAGTGATAACATAGAATGTGTGTAGTGTACACCGAGGCACAGTGATAACATAGAATGTGTGTAGTGTACACAGAGGCACAGTGATAACATAGAATGTGTGTAGCGTACACCGAGGCACAGTGATAACATAGAATGTGTGTAGTGTACACCGAGGCACAGTGATAACATAGAATGTCTTTAGCGTACACCGAGGCACAGTGATAACATAGAATGTGTGTAGCGTACACCGAGGCACAGTGATAACATAGAATGTCTTTAGCGTACACCGAGGTACAGTGATAACATAGAATGTGTGTAGCGTACACGGAGGCACAGTGATAACATAGAATGTGTGTAGCGTACACCGAGGCACAGTGATAACATAGAATGTCTTTAGCATACACCGAGGCACAGTGATAACATAGAATGTGTGTAGCGTACACGGAGGCACAGTGATAACAGAATGTGTGTAGCGTACACGGAGGCACAGTGATAACATAGAATGTGTGTAGCGTACTCCGAGGCACAGTGATAACATAGAATGTCTTTAGCGTACACCGAGGCACAGTGATAACATAGAATGTCTTTAGCGTACACCGAGGCACAGTGTTAACATAGAATGTCTTTAGCGTACACCGAGGCACAGTGATAACATAGAATGTGTGTAGTGTACACCGAGGCACAGTGATAACATAGAATGTCTTTAGCGTACACCGAGGCACAGTGATAACATAGAATGTCTTTAGCGTACACCGAGGCACAGTGATAACATAGAATGTCTTTAGCATACACAGAGGCACAGTGATAACACTTATTATTGAGTTCAGGTGTTTCGTAACCTCAGTCTCGTTCTCCACGCAGGACATTGAGAAGACCATGAGCACAGCCCTTAATGAATTGCGAGAGCTGGAACGGCAGAATACAGCTAAACAGGCCCCTGACGTTGTGCTGGACACTCTGGAACCCATGAAGAACATATCTCTCGGCACCCCAAATTCTGAGCCGGTCAGCCCTCTGCACACCATCATGATACGGGACCCTGATGCGGCCATGCGCAGAAGCAATTCCTCCAACACGGAGATGATGACCACCTTCAAGCCGGCATTGTCGGCCCGCCTGGCTGGCGCTCAGCTTAGACCACCACCGGTGAGACCGGCCAGGCCGATGGTCCAGCATCGATCTAGCAGCAGTAGCAGCTCTGGAATGGGAAGTCCGGCTCTCACCCCGACTGAGAAAGCGCTTCCTAACAACTCGTCGGAGAAGTCCGGGACCATGTGACCGTCTCAGGCTTCAGATACTGTTCCACGGTAATGTGCCGCAAAGGTCGGTGAGAACGTGGATGTAAGAGGGGCTCTAGGGTTTATGGTAATAGACCTTTTCCATACATGTCACAGAGGCTCCTCTTGTCCGTATCTCCACAGCCAAACATCTCACACGGGATCCGATCTTGCAACCACCTCTACATTGTCCACATGGGACTCATCTCACCCATCTCCCTTCCAGTAAAAACAGTCCATGGTTATATTCGCATCTGACCTTCAGATTGCCTTAAAATGCACTCCTGAGTCGGCACAATTTGGTAAATCCAGTCTTAAGTTTCCGTTTTTAGCTGTCTCGTTGCTTCTGGTCTTCTGTGAATCATTCAGAGCTGAGGGAACGACAGAGCTGGTGGGACGGTTGTGGTATCTAAGCCTGATGTGGTCTGGATCAAGGACCTTTGGAATAAAGTGTTGGTGGACGAACTGAAGACATTGATCTTCCTCGAAGGAAGTCGTCGATGGACCTCACACGTGTCGGCTGGTCTGTCAGCACCCTGCTGCTTTAATCATGGGACTCAAATATGGCTTCCAAGCCCTATTAGTTACTTGGTTTACACATATGCTGTACCAGGGGTCCATCGTCAATGGGGGGGGGGGGGGGATATATACGAGACCGGCTGCTCCATTTACTTTGAGCAATATATAACTTTGTACATAATTACTCTGAAATGTTAGTTACGTCGTTAACCCTGTGTAGGCCACGGGCCTAGCAATTATAAATATATATACGTACATCTATATAGTAGTTTAACCTATGTAGGAAAATGTGAAATTATGCTTGAACTTAAAAACCATAGAAAGGCTGTTTGTTCTGTCACTGGAAAGGAGATATATATGTATATATATGAATATACATTAAGAAAAGCCCTCAGATTTTACCTCAGCGGCTTTTTCTGACATTATCCACCGTACTTTCTGGGATTTAAGCTGGACCAAGAAAGATGTTGGTGAGGAACATAATTGGAGGGGGGGTGGGGTGGGCACGGCCATGATTTTTCACAGACGAACGTGGTAGTCTAACAAGGTTACAGGTCTAGAACAATACTGTAGCGTGTAGCATGCTGGGAATCGTAGTTTAAAAACAGCTGGAAGGCAACAGGTTGGAATAAAAAGCCTGTCTAACATCCATGACTAAACACTGAGCCATTTTTAACTGGAGACACTATTTCCAGAGTGAAAATATCCCAAAGAAATATGTTCATCCCTTCATAAAGCGCAGAAGCGCGTGTTTCAGAAAATGTCTGCGATGAGTGGCCATTTTAAAGGAGACTCTCATAGCATACACTTCAGCAGTCCTAGAGTGTGTCATTTTGACAATACGGTTCATCGTTCTGACTATGTTATGGTGATATCCAACGATGAAATGGGCTCATAATCATTTTAAATACAGTATGTTTCTAGTTAATGTTTGTAAATGGTTTTCATTTGGTTCCTAAGTGCATACATCCAAACGTAGGTGATGGGAGGATAGCATTTAACCTTTAAACGCCAATGTGTTGGGCTTGCTCTCGAGCATTCTGCCACAAGGAAGTAAAGATTAATGCAGGTTATCGAATAACATAGTGCAGGACACTGAAATTGCCTGTAGCCCATAACAACCAATCAGAAGGCTGCTTTTATTTGTCAAACTTGCAGTAGAGTGATAAAAGCTAATATCTGATTGGTTGCTATGGGTTACAGTACAATCTCTTACATGTAAACAATAGGAATAAGTAAGCAGTGTATTGTCAGGGAAAGAACCCATTAATGAGATGTATGCTATGTACATATGGACACCGAGCAGAGCATGTTCTCCTGTTAGGGTCCATATTGCTTCCTTTTCACGTCTCTCTCAGACCCCTGATTTAAGGTCCTTTTTAGGCCCCCTCTCAGGGCATTATTCTGATATTACCAGGCATGGGCCTGGGGGAAGCTGGGACCAGGTCATTCTCAGGTCTTCCAGTCTGATCAGGACTCTAGATCAGAGATCTGAGCTGGCCCAGACGTGTGGGAAGACCAGATGGGCCCGGGACTATGGATAGCGGGGACCGCAGGCCGCCTCTGGTTCGTTGCATGCGTCAGCATGAAAAAGACTACGATCGTTTCTATTACTGTATTGTTGGCTCTGGTCACTACTTATTTCCATCATTACTTATTTATTCTATACAGAGGGCACTGTGGGCAGATTAGCGTTATGGAGATCTGCTTTAACGGGGATGGGCGGCAGAAGGAGCGGCCTAGGGGGCAGAAAAGTGAAATCCAGGGCTGGATCTGAGAGATAACTGGTAAGGAAGGAAAACGGGGCCCTAAGAGGGGGACACAAAATGGCTGCCTGTGTGCAGATGGAACATGAATCCGTGCCAACGTCATGTAGGTCAGACGGTCAAACAGTCAGAACAAAATGCTGCACAAAATGCCATCATTCCACAGCTCTGTGCCAAGTTCTAGCTGTAAACCTGGACAACCTGAAGAATATGCACAATGCTTTCCTATCAGATGTGTCCCTGATATTGTCCTTTCTGCGTCTGTATGTGCGTAGTAGTTTTAGCATGGATCTACCACCCAATCTCTGAGCACTTTTTGTGTGATGCCAAGATGACATTGTTGCACCTTGTATTGTCTGCGAAACGCGTTAAGCACATAAAACCTACTGTTGGCCTATAGCACCAAGCTTACACAAAGCTCCCTCTACAGCTGATCCTGCACATTACACACAGTATAGGTCAGCTGCATCACCATACCGATACATATGTATTTATATGTATCCCCGTGTCCGACACACATTAACGCGTGTTAATGTGCGTCAGACACAGAGAGTTGCGTTTACTCAGCAGAAGCACACGACAAGGGGACTCTCCAGTTTTCTAGATCATCACTGGGAGCTGTTTACACTAAGAATATCCAATGGCCTTTCATTTGTATTTTTTATAATACAATGGTTGTGATATTAACATTCCGTTCCTAATGTCAGATAAGGGCTTCAATCACAGAGCACAAGGGCGCAGCTATGTAGTCCTAGTAGACTCAGGCCCCAGGATCAGAGAACCTGTGTGAGATGACGATATCATTGCTGCATTGCACTGTCGGGTATGAAGACCAGTGAGAACCCAGAGATATATTAGAAATTGTAATTCAGGACTGATGTGACCTAATCATCAACATTTGTTTATATAGCGCCAGCAAATTCCGTAGCGCTTTTCTGTAGCCCTAATGCAAAGAAAATATCTGTTGAGGCTTGTGTTGAAAAATGAACTGCATGATCCAATACTACATTTGATTTCTTAAGCCGCGATGCCTGCAAGTATTATGTTATGCCCAAATTGAGAAATAAGAAGGCACCACTGTGCGTAGGAGAAGAGTGCGCTCAACGGTGCTGGGGGAGAATCACTGGAATTCCTTAGTTTAGACCTAGACAATCGGGGACTATCCAGCAGCTCCCATAGGCCGTCTGAGCTGCTACAGCTGTTTCGTAATCTTCTAACAGTTCATCATTCATGTTTATTTTATCGTCTGTTTGAAATTTGAGCTACGCATCCGAATTCCACGTCCATCGTGTAACTAGTCCTCCATCAATTCTCCAATAAGTGATTTGTTGTGATCTATAACCCTTCATTCTCATACTAGTCTGCTCCCCACCGCTGACTTCCAGCCATCCCCACCTACTTGTCAGATTTCCATTCAAGAGGATGAGATAAGTGCATGACCCGTCTTTACGTTCTCTAGGAACTAGCCCCGCCCACTTGTAGCATGACGCGTTTCAAAGGATTTCCCAATGGAAACGAGCACCTAAACGCAGCAGAAATTGTCACCGTGGCTGTTATTTCTATATAGTAGAATATTTGCAGAATATAATGTGAAGGTGGCCTCGCAGGAGAGAGAAGTTCTCAAGGGCTGAGTCGCTTGTGACCCGTTCTGTTCAGCCAGACACTACCCTGTAACACTTCCCTTAGTGCCTTTTAGGGCAGAGGTGTAGCTGGGAATTTTTGTGGTCTGGGCATAGAATTATTAATTAAGCACCTCCTTTGCAAAATATTAGACCATGTCTACTTTCCGCCATGTGATCCTACCTGAGAAGCAGGGCCCGCCATTCTTACACCCCTGGTAGACAGATAAAGTCTCAGAATTGCCAATTTAAAACAAACTTGCGGCATGATGACGTGCGTGTCACTGAGTAAATTGCCCGGCTGATGGAGCACTGTCGCTGCACCCAGCAGAGGTACCTGTCCGTCCAGCATGCCCAGATACAGGCTCCTAATTTTATGTGACATCAGAACTTTCGGTTCCCAGGACAATCAAATGCCCCGGACAGTTGCCTGGTCAGACCGTAGCTTAGACCGGCTCCGCCGTGGTTATGACCACTGTGGCACAATGTAAATTTTGTAAAAGTACTAAGTGGGGCAATACATATAGTTGTCCATGTACACAGAAAATAACATATACAATTACAGACTGTACCATTAAATTGCAGACAGATCCCATAGCAATTGTTAATTATATTTCTACTTTTACTTGTACTTATTCATCCCCTCCTGCATCTTCTCTCCTGCCCCTGCTTCCCACCCCTTGTTACCCCTCTGTGGGGGTGCATTAAATAAAGCGCTTGCCCATACTGCTCCCTCTCTGCTTGTAATGGAGTGGAGCATTGTGGGTAGCGGCTCTGACCGATGATAATTATTACCCCCTCCTGTCTGATACTACTTGACATAACCCCCCCCTAACAGAACTGATCATATATTTCCTGTTAGTAGACACACGTATTAATGGTTGTAATAAATACCATATGACAATATCTCTATTTAACTAGTCCCATATATAGGGAAATTGGATTTTAAGTACAAGTTGTGTTCTGTAAGCTGATTTTCTCAGTACATTATTATAAACATGAATAATTCACGAATATGTCAGAATGAAAATATTTTAACGTGGGAGATGTAGGAGAAAAAAAATCATTTTTCTGTGCAGATTTATCATTTCATCGCTCGTCCAGTGCAGTTCCTCCTGGTAAAGATTTTCCACTGACTCCTGTGCAGACAAGGGCATAAAGAATGTTTTCAGGGATTGACAAACACGGGCTCAGTCTCTGTAAAGTTCTCAGGTGCTCATGCAGAAGGCAGGGGTTACAAAACAATGTGGAGCTGTTGTGAGGAGGTGCGAGAGGGGCAGCAGGAGCAGTGACTTCTCCTGGCAGAGGTTGTAGCACTTCCAAGCGTGCTCTATTTACACTATGATCACGACACGTCACACACGTGCACTATACGTACATTGCACTCTGTACTTGTTCTCTGGACCTTGTAGTCCGGTATATCTTCTAATTTATATACACAAACCCTACTAACGCCTCCGCTTCCTTCCTGCTACTATATTCTTACTCATGCTCTGTAACATTTAAGAGCCTCTCTGGCTTATACAATGAAAGCGGCCATTTTCTTTGCTGAACCAGTCTTCATTAGAACCCAGCCTGTTAACTCACTAGGACCCAGTATTATATTTATGAGGCCTGACTAATATTCATGAGTCATTGCTTAGTAGGCAATTGATATGCCGCCATCTCATGAGAAATGGTTCAGGACACAAAATGGCTGCCTCTAGTGTGTGTGGGACAACAGGAGCTCTTTCCTCATATACAGACCTCTCATAACCTGACACGTCTCACCCAGAGAATCTGGCAATGGATTAAGCCGGTATAATGTGCAGTATTCTTATATGTAAACTTGTTGGAACAGGTCCAGTACATCTGTTGTGATAAGATTCTGGCACACGGCCATCTTGATTAAAGTAGACCCGTTACCTACACCGAGCGGAGGCAGCCATTTTGTGAGCAGAACCAATATTCTTGAGAAAGCAGCCTCTCCAACCACTAGGAACTAATAACATAGCTGAGGCACTTTTGGCATCATGTCTAAGCAGAATGACTCGGCTATATATTGGTTCAGTACAAAACAAATGGCTGCCTCCATTGTGTGTAGACAACAGATACACTTTAAATGTCTCACCCCGGTCCCATTTCCCATCTCTGACTGTTTGGCCAATGTACCTCTTGGGCCTATACTGTGCCTCATCCTGGTGGGGCCGCCGCCTCTGATTGGCTGTTTGTATTTGTTGGCGCCAGGTAACATTAAAAGGAACTGCTGATTGGCTGAACTCTGCATAACTAATGTTACCCTCTTTGATTATTATTAACATTGTGTATGACAACACCGCTGAGCGTCTGACCTGATATGCTAATATATGCTAATGAAACCGATGTACAATAAATTCCTTGACTGGATTACGGAATAAATGGTGGTGTTTTATTTTAGGGCACATGTGGTGTTTTTATGCTGCCTGCTTCTCCCTATATAAATGGAGGAAATACAACTTCTACACTCACCCCTTATATCATTATCTAATGCTTCATATTGTGGCAGACCCCTCCCCGGATACATCCTCAGGGGTGTACCCAGCCTGACTGAGGTGGCCTCCTGCTCAACACTTGTAATACTAACATAAACATTGCATTGGGTGACAATGATTGTACTAGTTAAGTCCTATTAGATCTGCCGACAAGGTAAATACCACTATTTAGGACTTTTGCATCAAGAAAATTGTTATGTCTTAATTCCTTCACTTTGTTGCACCTCAGGGGTTGACGTCTGATTCAGTTGCCTCACGTTTCATTATTCGCCCAACCCTATATACTCTGCTATTTGTAGAGAAAGACCGTTGTACATGTTTCTGATGTAGAATCCGACATGTAATAGACAAACCGAGGGAGGGGGGGGGGGGGGGGGGGGGGGGGGGGTTCCTAGTGCCTGGAAACCCCCCTCCAAGCCTGGAGCACTGTATAATTGAGGTA
Source organism: Mixophyes fleayi (assembly GCF_038048845.1). NCBI lineage: Eukaryota > Metazoa > Chordata > Amphibia > Anura > Limnodynastidae > Mixophyes > Mixophyes fleayi. The sequence continues at coordinate 135,977,025 of NC_134409.1, forward strand.
GCTGTATCCTGCTTCCGCTTCACACAGCTCTGCTTGAAAAGAGAGAGAAGCGTGTACCTACCAGTAGTGCACGCAGCATTGCCCATGTATATTATGGGGATAGGAAGAGTTGGAGAGCAGCCAAGCACTGTCTAATATTATAGCCACGCCCCCATGCGTGCTGGTCACGCCCACTGGCGGCGTGGTGAGGAAACCCCTCTACAAATCATTGTGTTCACGACTTTACCATCACAGAAAAAAAATGCATTTGTAGACTGCATATAATGGTATGAACCCTAATTATGGGAAATTCCATAAAACTGAATGATGCAGAAGTTGGAGGTAAGCTAATTCCATATTCTATAAAAATATCACACTTTTACCTCATTTGCCACCACATTTTGGTAATAAACTGGAGGTAAATGGTTTTTTATCTAACATTGAGACAGGCCCGGTACTAGGATGTTTTTTTTGTCTCCTGCAATTCCATAAATTAGCACCTTTTTACATTAATACCATCAGCAACCCCCACATGACATTAATATCCCCCACATAACATTAGTACCATCCCCACATAACATTAGTACCACTCGCATGACGTTTACCTATCCTTGAAGATTTGGGAGACAGCCACATGTGCAGAGCGGAGGGGAGGTAAGGAGAGGACTGGAGAGAGGAGGGAAAGGAAAAGGGTGGTATCAAGAGGATGGAAGACAGACCAGAGCACCAGGTCCCCTACAACACCCCCCGACACTGAATCTGGGGGACCCCTAGGTTACCATCCTGCCACACTTACCACATTATGGCAGCTCTGTATGAAAATAATATAACATATTCATACGCCCACACATGATTAAAGTAATTCTTAATACATACAAATTGGGAGTTTTAAAAAAAACAATAGTATTCCATTTTAAATGACTGAACCTGCAGTTTGACATGTTGACCAGCAGATGGAGCCATATGAATGTAATTTAGGTATTTTTGATTTACAGTCATTCATTCTCAACTGTTTCTAGTTTAATGAGAAGAGATTAAAAAAAAAACCCACTGTATTTCACTCAAATTTCTGGAAACTACAAACTATTTACAAATAAAAATCTGTTGTCCACTGACAGGACAGGACATTGGCAAATGACTTGGTTTTATTGGCTAGCCGGTACTTGCAGACTGTCCTTATTGCTGTGTATTTTCCTGTGCGAATTCTGGCTTTCTCTCCTATAGATCTTTGCATGGAGAATTTTTGGACTGGTGACAGCCGCCTCCCAGAAGCCTTTGCAGGTGCAGATTTTCAGGAGTTTCTGCCATTGAGTGAGTGGCCTCTTACTGTGATCTGTGTTTTCAGAAGGATAAAGGAATTCATTTCAGCCGGTTCCAGGCTCCGTCCTCTGCGGGGTGCTGGCATCAGAAGTGATTTATACGCACACAACTTTCCACACATTGCTGGCAGGGGAGCGTGAGGAAATTAAACATTGGAGGGTGGGATCCTCACCTAGTTCTCCCCCTATAACCAGTAGCCTATATTAATGCATGTGCTTTCTGTATAGGTCTGTCTTACACAAGACACCGGTATGGGTTCTGGGGTTGACTGTTTTCTAAATCTGTAGACAGTTAACGAAGAGAGAGTCATGGACGTCTCCAACCCAAACATCGCCCGGATTCAGGAGAGCCCCAATAAGTTGGGATAGGCACTTTTACAAAATAACCACCCCTGTGATGATTGAAGATCTATTTCACCAACAGCCCTTGTGGTATAATATATTGCAAGCTACTGACCGTTACCATAGTTAGAAGAGATGATAAATTGCTTTTTTCCAATGGTGTAACGTTGGCTGCCACAAAGATGCATGCCACACGAACGTTGAACGCATGCGAAAACCCGCCACGTGGATACGTTGATCCCTGTACTTAGTGCACACAGCGTTCAGACTGAACACTGAGGCCCTAATTAGCTCCAGGAGCAAAGCAAAAAAAAAGTAAACAAAAACATATTTTTGCACCTTGGCAAAACTGTGTCGCACTGCAGGAGGGAGGGGGAAAGAACACAACTAAAATGTGGAACAGATTTTGAGTGGGAGGGGGCGTGTCCTAGTTCAACTCTGCATTTCAGTGTTAAAATAAAGCTGCCCAGTGTTTGTGTGTTACATGCAAAAGCAAAAAAGAAATGTATTTTCACCCCCTTACATTGCAAAATGGTTTGTCTAGGAGCAACTTTGCACCTAACACTAAGGGCCTCATTCATTAAGAAACGCAAAAGGAATGTACATCGGGTATACGCACGTCCATATTCAGCAACGATAGGATGGGCAGCACGGTGGCTCAGTGGTTAGCACTTCTGCCTCACAGCACTGGGGTCATGAGTTCGATTCCCAACCATGGTCTTATCTGTGTGGAGTTTGCGTGGGTTTCCTACGGGTACTCCGGTTTCCTCCCCCACTCTAAAAACATACTGGTAGGCACATATCAGCATTTATGCTCCTTAATGAATCAGGCCCTGTGTGTACACTGCAGAAGATTAGGGGATTCATATACCAAAATATTACAAGATGACTTTGCAGTAACATTGACTTGCTAAGTGATTTACACAATTCCTTTGCTTGTACGCAGATTTGGGCAGAAGGAAGAAGAGGGGCATCCAAAATTGTACGGATTTAGGTAACGGTGCACACACATAACGATGGCCTTTACAAGCAATCAGAGAGTTTGGTTCTTGATTAATCTCTGTTTAGCTGGTCGTGTCTGGTATATTTCTGGAATTAAGACACTTGTTGTTTGAGAAGCGCCCTACCTTGGCCTTATCTGCAGATGAACAAGGGGTGAGGACAACTCAGATATTATTTTTATTAACTCCTGTTTTCTTTTAATTAAATATAGGATTATTCACTTAAAGTTAATTGCATCACTGAAAGTCAGCCAAAGTCTTTATTTGGGGACTGAAGAGGGGATTACTAGGGTGCACAGCCTAGCAGCTGTCTGGTGTTGTAATAGAGAAGAGGTTCAGGGGAGGACAGACGGACGTCAGGATATACTGGAGATATAGGAAGACTTATATAAAAACTGTTTAAAGAGACAACTGGGTAAAAAGTTGCCCAGTTGCGTCTGGGCAACTTTTTGCCCAGTTGCCTCCAGCCATTTACTGTAATATTCCAAACCAAAATGCTCCCATTTTTATACAGGTTAGGTTACTGAGTAGAATTAAAGAGGAACTCTGCATTCAGAGAACTCTAGTGCTGAGTTAGATCGGTTTATTTTCATAGCCGCTAGATACAACAATGGATCATTTGTTTGATTCTTCCTCTATTCATTCCTTCATTCATTCACTCATTGCACAGACAACAGACTTCTCTGAAGTCAGAGATCCCCCTTTAAGAAATTTGATAATATGTTTGCAGCTTTTTATCTGCTATCAGTCATTATAAGCTCCGCTCATTGTTCTCTTATAGAGGTACAGATATGACGGGGGAGATTTACTAAACCGTGGAAAAGTGGAGGCATTGCCCATAGCAACCAATCAGATTCTAGCTATGGTGATGTAAGTCTTACAATTGTAATATTATTAATGCTTTTCCAAACTCCATTAGAGAAATCTTGTGGGAATATAGAAAAACAAGCGGTTACAGTGTCTTTTAGATATTGTACAGTGTATGTAAGTTTGTTATCTACTTTACGCTAAGCTATTGCCCTCTGTTATCAGACGTTTTAGATTTAATAAAGGATGAAGGTTGATAGGAGCCGACGAAGCATTTTAGATTCTTCCAAGAAAAATATATCAGTCTGAGTGCAGCTTCTACAGACACAATACAGCAGACAGAACGTGGCATCAGGAAAGCAACAAATGGACAATGAAGCTGGACCTTTTCCCATTTAATTTAATCTGTAAATTGGCTAAAAAATGTGCTGGAGGTATCATTGGCATTGTTGCCTGTGTGACAGTGCCAACCCGCGGGGCAGGTAATCTGTGCCACGCTTTGTAGGGAAGTGCGATGTAAGGTGACAGTTTCAGCCAGTAACTAGCAATATTCAATGCACAACATCTGCTGGCAGTAATCATATCTGGCTGAGGCCACTCGGCATGAAAACAGCCGGTAATTGTTTTCCCCAACACCTTTCTGTGTAACATTTTGGCCGGGTGCTGTCTATGAAGTGGCTGATTGACCAATTATCAGAGTTTCTGAAGACGTGACGGACGCTGCGCTGATGCGGGATCCAGACAGGGATACAATGTTGCCATCGTTATTGTGATACATTCTATCTAGAGGGATAATGAGCTAGCTCCAGGTTATCTGACCTGTTTCATTGTATCAGGCTGCAGTGCAGAAAGTTACAGGAAAATTCCTTATAGAAATTATGTCGCTAATAAGCGTTATATTTGTCCAAAAATTGTGTATGTGATCTTGGGTTTTCTATTGGTTTTATTTTGGAGATTCTATGAATCCCAGCAGCCCGGCAGGTAAATTTAGCTTCTCATTTATTTAAAAAAAAAACAGCAACAATAATTTTAGGCATTAATTTATTAAATGCTTTATTCACAGAATACAGAACTTTTTTTAATGATATTAATATTTTATCGCCAATCCTGAGATTAAGGGTTCAGGTCATCCTAGGGTAATACATAGCCCCCCCTCTTCTTCCACGTCAGGCTAAATCACAGTAGGTAAAAATGAACCTGTCCTTAATTTAAAATCCTGCTTCCTTCACCCCAACCCCCACCAATGTTTATGTTCCTGTGTTTTCAAACAGCTGCCATGTGTGCGCCTGTCACCATCCTTGTATCGCCTACTCGCTCATCCTCAAAAGCCCACCCAACGATGACCCCTTGTCTGCAGCCTTTACCATGGGAATAGGTCAAGATTAAAACCTTACTACATTTTTATTTCATGTTTTGTTACATTGAAAGAACAAGTAATCTTTTATATTTTAAAATCAATTTCTGTTTGTAGCTTAATTTTGCACCCCCAAACATTTTGCTCCCCGCCAGAACCTGGTGCCCTAGGCTTTAGCCTAGTCAGCCTATTGGATAATCAGGTCCTGTATCTCAAAGCAGCCTGGAAGGGACAGTCTCATATCACAATCTCTAGTACGTACAATATCGTTTATGATCAAGCAGAAGATGTAGCCTTGGATCTTGGCTACCCAAGATGGGAGAGATCTTGGCTTCCCTTATGGGACAGACCTTGGGCGGCCTGGTGGTCTATGGAAGGCCAAGCTGTGCACTCTAGCTTAGACTGTAGAAGGTCTCTCTTCTTATGATCAGAGACATCAACAACTTTCATGAGAGCAGCTTCAAAATAGCCACCATAAGCTATATGAGGGCTTTGTAACTAGACAGACAATATCTGACTTTCTAAGAAGCGTCTACCTTTACGTATCTTGGTTGTCTGCATCCATGTTATTCTGTGCAACCTCTTTTATATCAGGGTCCTCGGATAGACCTCGCCGTATTAAGATTATTTAACATTTATTCACTTCAGTTAAATCCACATCAATTGACTTTTGTTGCTAGTGACATAGGTATTATGGGAGAAAAAGCCATGATTTACTATCTACTGCCCCTTGTCCTATTGCTAAATCCGAGGCTGCCGTCAGGGCAATACGGCGAAAGTGAGAGTCCTGAATTAGGTGGAGACCTTTCAGTCTCCGGAGATGGTGGGATATTCTCCCGCAAGGATGCTTACCTGCTGGCAAGGTGGGCTGGGATGTACAATGATGATTCAGTGAGTCATAAAACAGTGATCCAACTATATAATGACGCCAATGATGTCACTAACTCCTGCACAACGGTACTTTTCATACCTGTCCTAGTATAGACATAGTACACATGCAAAATGAGCAGGTTTTGGCCCTTGATGAGACCCATAAGTGATTATATTACTTTCAAAGGCACAAATAGATTAATGATACACAGGGTGTGAATTTAATGTTTAAATTCTGTGTTTGGTTATTCTCAGTATTTTGCTCCTTAGTTTCCCTTGAAGTGATCTGACAGTCTCGACCTCCCAAGTAGCAATGCAGACACGCGCTGCTGCCCTCGGCAATAGCTTAACCTGGAAGGGGCCGGTGACTGAGGGGCAGCAGTCTGTTCCTGCACGATGTATATTTGTTCTGACAGATAAGGTCACAGTCTTGTCTGACTTAATTGCAGCAGATGGATAAGGTTCGCTGTGACCATTCTTCAATAAGCCGCAGAGCGTACGGCTGGATGGATGAGGGGCTCTGTTCCTGCCACAAATCCCACGCTGGAAGAGGACGAGGATCACTCATGAAAAGTCAGCTGTGGAAACCACTAGGCTGTCTAGGCTACAGCTTAGGGTGCAAGGATTTTGGGGGGCACAATGTTTTTGGGGGTGCAAAATTGTGACAGGGAGAGGGAAAAACTGAAACTAATTTTAAGATAGAAGAGAATAATTGTTCTCCAAAGTAACAAGAAAACAGGAAAGAAAAATGTAGTAAGGCTTAATCTTGACGTATTATCCTGGTAAAGCCTGAAGACAATCAGTCAATCTTTTGGGCGCTTGAACATGAGCGAGTGGGAGATACAAGGAAGGCGACAGGCGCAGGTGTGAGCCCCCCCCATTTTCACATGGTCGCCTCCATTCTGTTATACCGTCCTGATTCTAATGCAAACAAAATGAATGACAATGATTGCAGTGACCCTTCTAAAATGGCTGCCGTGCTACACTGATATACATAGTAAAGAGAAGTGGTACTGTGCACAGTCTGTTAGTGCTGAAGAAGAACATACCTGAGCATGACACCCAGGACACTGAGAGAGAGAAGTGGTACTGTGCACAGTCTGTTACTACTGAAGAAGAACATACCTGAGCATGACACCCAGGACACTGAGAGAGAGAAGTGGTACTGTGCACAGTCTGTTACTACTGAAGGAGAACATACCTGAGCATGACACCCAGGACACTGAGAGAGAGAAGTGGTACTGTGCACAGTCTGTTAGTGCTGAAGAAGAACAGACCAGAGCATGACACCCAGGACACTGAGAAAGAGAAGTGGTACTGTGTACAGTATATTAATACTGAAGTAGTACAGACCCGAACATGACACCCAGGGCACTGAGAGAGAGAAGTGGTACTGTGCACATTGTGTTAGTGGTGAAGTAGTGCAGACCTGAGCATGACACCCAAGACACTGAGAAAGAGAAGTGGTACTGTGCACAGTCTATTAATACTGAAGTAGTACAGGCCTGAGCATAACCCCCAAGACACTACACTAAGAAAGAGAAGTGGTACTGTGCACAGTCTATTACAACTGAAGAAGAACAGGCATGAGCATAACACCCAGGACACTGAGAAAGAGAAGTAGTACTGTGTCGTAAATTGACAACATGACACAAATTACTTACAATGATACGAAACAAAAGGTGGACATGCACCAGCCAGTATGAGCACAATTGGGAGTTTTGGTCCAGTTTAAATTAGGTACGACAGTATTTGCGGTTCGAAGATTCAGATTGCAGTTAAACAAAAGAGATCTTAATATAAACTATAAAACGTTAGCTGTTTGAAGATCATCTTATAATGTTTTTAACAGTTTTCAAATATCTGAACATTGTTGTGTTCACGTACAATGTAGCCAATTCAGCCCGAAAAATATTGAACGTGTTTGGCTAAAAACTGTTATTTAAGTCTATATAAAGTTAGAGAATTTATAGTGAATTTTCAAACTTTAGAGCCGATGGGAAGAACTGGTCGGAGAAATATTTTAACAAAATAAATTTTCACATCTCTAGATTCAAAGAGAATGAAAATGTTGCAGGAATCATCTCCCTCCTAGGATACAGCGACATCTAATCTTATTTTGCCCCTTTCGAAAACGTCCTGTGAACCCACTGCTGCATTGGGGAGAGGTCGGTATCTTCTTCAATGACATTCACTGAGAAAAGAGTTGATTCTTTTTGCCTCACAACTAATTTAAAAAATATTTTCGCCGCACACGATCCTTAAATTTGTTTAATTTCAGATATTTATTCCCCCGGGGAGCTTTAATAAATATGCAAATGTATTAATTCTAAATTTAACTCAGCAGGTCACACAGACATTGATGTAATTAATTTGCAAATGAAACTGGGGACGTGGTGACACACAGAGGATAACATTACCCCAATTAGTACATTTTTCTGACGCAGCGAAGGACGTACATCAATTTATTTCTGAGATATTTCAGCCCTCTTTAATTGTGTTTCTTTGCTGTTTGCCTATTTTCTATCTCACCGGAATGCAATAATTAGTCACGTTTAATGCACTAATAACAGCCAGCGAAACCAATACACTATCAGGTCAGTGGCGGGACTGTCGTCACTGCGGACGCCTGGAGACAACGTAGGGTTACCTGGCCCTCTGAGGCCCCAAAGCAGAGCTTGATCCATTGTGATGTCACAATGGAGATCCATTGAAAATAAAATTCCCTGACACTTGAGATCTAAACCTCGTGTCTCCGTAGATCCACCATTCGGCTGACCCACATCAATGTCTTGTTCCTCATATATGTTACTAGTGGGACTACAACGTCCCTCATCATCTTCACCATTTATTTATATAGCGCCACTAATTCCGTAGCGCTGTACAGAGAACTCACTCACATCAGTCCCTGCCGCATTGGAGCTTACAGTCTGAATTCTCTAATATAGACACACACACACACACACACACAGAGGGAGACATTATCGTCTTCTTGAGAGTTATATTCTTCATTGTCCTCAATAACGAAAGAGTCATTATTTTTCTTTGTTATAATTGTTACAAATAATCTATGTTACATCTTTTTACAACTCAGAGGTCCTGATTCATCAAGGAAAGTAAGGCAACAAAAAACCAAGTAACATTTCTCCAGGACACAAAAATGTAAGGGGTGCAGATTAGTTTATTATTTTGCACATAAGTTAAATACTGGCTGTTTTTTCATGTAGCGCACAAATACCTGATAGCTTTATGTTTATGCTGAAATTTAAAGTTGATCTAGGACATGCCCTACCCCAACTATAAATCTGTTCTCCATTGTAGGGTGTGCGCCCGTAGGTCTGTTTAAGACACTCGCTCTCTTTAAGCCCATGTTAAACTGTGATCTCAGCATAGAATGTGACATGTAACGTGGTACTTACATGGGGGGAAATGAAAAAAAAAATATATATATTTTTTGTTTCCTGTGCGTTCTTTTGGGACTTTATATTCCACATATGTATTGTAGGTATCCTGCAGTGTATTGTCTATTAGAGCAGAGCGCACCTAGACCCGTATTCAACAAGAGACGTTTCTTCAGATCAGCTTGTAGATGAACACAGACGTGCGTATGCCAGGATTACTTACGTTTTTGAACAAACACACAATACATTCGTTTTGAAATGAATCCGGCCTCAGTGTTCACTAATGCGGAAGGGGCTTAATTGACCCCAGATGTTCAGTTTGTTTGCTGTGTAAATTAATAGTACTCAGCTGCTGGTGCACTGGCAGAAGCTAATTATGGAGGGTATTCAGGAGCTGAGGTCCATGTGCAATTTCTTCTCTTCCCTTGAACTGCCCCCACTTCTACCCACAATCTGATACAGACACATTGTTCTGCTTATTGTGCTGCAAATTCAATCCAGACGCACAATCAGACTGATACAGCCTAGTCCAGCCCCACAATCAGAGTGATACAGACAGGCAGCCTGGTCCAGCCCCACAATCAGCGAACGCAATGAGGAGTAATTCCGGCCTCTGGTGGACTGACGGCAATTTATGCCCTTTTGGCTCCACAATGTTCTGCTTTTAATTACATCTATTACTGAATCTGCCCCGAAGGAAAACATCAATAAGTAATTTTATTAAAGTGATATGAACCCAGATTATTGTGGCTTGAGTCAAACGTGACTGAGTGTGCCAGGCTCCACTGCTGAGTGTGCCAGGCTCCACTGCTGAGTGTGTCAGGCTCCACTGCTGAGTGTGCCAGGCTCCACTGCTGAGTGTGTCAGGGTCCACTGCTGAGTGTGCCAGGCTCCACTGCTGAGTGTGTCAGGCTCCACTGCTGAGTGTGCCAGGCTCCACTGCTGAGTGTGCCAGGCTCCACTGCTGAGTGTGTCAGGGTCCACTGCTGAGTGTGCCAGGCTCCACTGCTGAGTGTGTCAGGGTCCACTGCTGAGTGTGCCAGGCTCCACTGCTGAGTGCCAGCCTCCACTGCTGAGTGAGTCAGGCTCCACTGCTGAGTGTGTCAGCCTCCACTGCTGAGTGTGCCAGGCTCCACTGCTGAGTGTGTCAGGCTCCACTGCTGAGTGTGTCAGGCTCCACTGCTGAGTGTGCCAGGCTCCACTGCTGAGTGTGTCAGGGTCCACTGCTGAGTGTGCCAGGCTCCACTGCTGAGTGTGTCAGGCTCCACTGCTGAGTGTGCCAGGCTCCACTGCTGAGTGTGTCAGGCTCCACTGCTGAGTGTGTCAGGGTCCACTGCTGAGTGTGCCAGGCTCCACTGCTGAGTGTGTCAGGGTCCACTGCTGAGTGTGCCAGGCTCCACTGCTGAGTGCCAGCCTCCACTGCTAAGTGAGTCAGGCTCCACTGCTGAGTGTGTCAGCCTCCACTGCTGAGTGCCAGCCTCCACTGCTGATTGTGCCAACCTCCACTACTGAGTGTACCAGCCTCCACTGCTGAGTGCCAGCCTCCACTGCTGAGTGTGCCAGCCTCCACTGCTGAGTGTGCCAGCCTCCACTGCTGACTGCCAGCCTCCACTGCTGAGTGTGCCAGCCTCCACTGCTGAGTGTGTCAGCCTCCACTGCTGAGTGCCAGCCTCCACTGCTGATTGTGCCAACCTCCACTACTGATTGTACCAGCCTCCACTGCTGAGTGCCAGCCTCCACTGCTGAGTGTGCCAGCCTCCACTGCTGAGTGTGCCAGGCTCCATTGCTGACTGCCAGCCTCCACTGCTGAGTGTGCCAGGCTCCATTGCTGACTGCCAGCCTCCACTGCTGAGTTACAGGGAACTGCTACAACACCGCTGCCACAATGTAACAATTACACACAGTTTGCTTGGCTGGCTGACAAGCACTTCTGCAGTGAATGTAGGATTTCTGAGTTCTGTCTACTGACCATTCAAAATCAATTGAATACATTGGCTGATATCTCCAGCTCACAGGTAGATAGGCTATAAACAACATTAATGGATATTTACTTTTCCACCAGGAGGCAGCAGGACAGTTATACCGCTTTCATACTGCCGCCCCGGCAATATCCCGGGTTTTTCAAGCCGGGTTTTTGCCGGGGCTCGGAGCGTCCCAGCTCAGAAACACCATTCATACTGCACCTCGGACCCGGGAATTTCCCGGGTTGACCCCATTCATACTGCACAAGTCTGTGCCCTGGCAATTTGTGGGAGTCATCACCAGAGCAGTTTCCATTGGCTGAAAAATGCTGATGTCATTGAAAGGTGACTGTTTTCACTGGTTCAGTGAAATAAAAGCAATTTTCTCCAACAAACTCCGATTCTGCTTCAGCTTGATCTGCACATCCACCATTTCTCCTAAACTCCTTCTTGAATCTTCCACGGGCTCCCACCGATGACATCATCCTTCAGAGACAGGCAGACAGCCAATCAGCTTGTTTTCTGTGCAACCCGGGTTGAAAAACCCGGGTTGCACCATTCGTAGTGCAGGCAACCCGGGTCCGACCCGGGAATTACCCCTCGATAAATCCCGGGTTGAAGACCCGGGTTTTTAGACCCGGGATTTTTGACTTGTACCATTCATACTGCACCAAGACCCGGGTCGTTTGAGCTCGCCCCGGCAAAAACCCGGGATTGTGGTGCAGTATGAATGGGGTATAAATAACACTAATTGTTAGATTTGTTTCATAGTTTGTTTTTCCCTCAGTGCTAAGAAAGAGGAAGGTTACACATTAATTAATCTAACGTCTGGAATACAACGCTGAGAGGCTGTAACATATTATACAGTGATATATTCTATCATGGGGGGCGAGCTGTACCAGGCTGGGTGCTGCCTTCCAGGTGAACTATTTATTGTGCCCACAAGTGGTCGGGTCGGGCATAGAAGTGTCACCACCAGCAGTACTGGGGTCTGGACAAGGGAAGTTGTATAACAGGAGAGGGGGTGATCTGTGAGGATCAGGGGGTGATCTGTATAGATAAGGGGGTGATCTATGTAGATCAGGGAGTGATCTGTGTAAATCAGGTGGTGATCTGTGAGGATCAGGGGGTGATCTGTGTGATTCAGGGGGTGATCTGTGTGGAACAAGGGGTGATCTGTGAGAATCAGGGGGTGATCTGTATAGATAAGGGGGTGATCTATGTAGTTTAGGGAGTGATCTGTGTAAATCAGGTGGTGATCTGTGAGGATCAGGGGGTGATCTGTGTGATTCAGGGGGTGATCTGTGTGGAACAAGGGGTGATCTGTGAGGATCAGGGGGTGATGTGTGAGGATAAGGGGATGATCTATGTAGATCAGGGGGTGATCTGTGTAAATCAGGTGGTGATCTGCGTAGATCAGGGGAGTGATCTGCTTAGATCAGGGGAGTGATCTGCGTGATTCAGAGGGTGATCTGTGAGGATCAGGGGGTGATCTGCGTAGATCAAGGGGTGATCTGCGAGGATCAGGGGGTGATCTGCGTAGATCAGGGGGTGATTTGTGAGGATCAAGGGGTGATCTGCGTGGATCAGGGGGTGATTTGTGAGGATCAGGGGGTGATCTGCGTAGATCAGGGGGTGATCTGTGAGGATCAGGGGGTGATCTGCGTGATTCAGGGGGTGATCTGCATAGATCAGGGGGTGATCTGCGTGATTCAGAGGGTGATTTGTGAGGATCAGGGGGTGATCTGCGTGATTCAGGGGGTGATCTGCGTGATTCAGGGGGTGATCTGCATAGATCAGGGGGTGGTCTGTGAGGATCAGGGGGTGATCTGCGTGATTCAGAGGGTGATTTGTGAGGATCAGGGGGTGATCTGTGTAGATCAGGGGATGATCTGCGTAGATCAGGGGGTGATCTGTGAGGATCAGGGGGTGATCTGCATAGATCAGGGGGTGATCTGCGAGGATCAGGGGGTGATCTGCGTAGATCAGGGGGTGATCTGCGAGGATCAGGGGGTGATCTGCGAGGATCAGGGGTTGATCTGCGTAGATCAGGGGGTGATTTGTGAGGATCAGGGGGTGATCTGCGTAGATCAGGGGGTGATTTGTGAGGATCAGGGGGTGATCTGTGTGGATCAGGGGGTGATCTGCGTGGATCAGGGGGTGATCTGCGTAGATCAGGGGGTGATCTGTGAGGATCAGGGGGTGATCTGCGTAGATCAGGGGTGATCTGCATAGATCAGGGGGTGATCTGTGAGGATCAGGGGGTGATCTGCGTGATTCAGGGGGTGATCTGCGAGGATCAGGGGGTGATCTGCGTAGATCATGGGGTGATCTGCAAGGATCATGGGGTGATCTGCGTAGATCAGGGGGTGATCTGCATGATTCAGGGGGTGATCTGTGAGGATCAGGGGGTGATCTGCGTAGATCAGGGGGTGATCTGTGAGGATCAGGGGGTGATCTGCGTAGATCAGGGGAGTGATCTGCTTAGATCAGGGGAGTGATCTGCGTGATTCAGAGGGTGATCTGTGAGGATCAGGGGGTGATCTGCGTAGATCAAGGGGTGATCTGCGAGGATCAGGGGGTGATCTGCGTAGATCAGGGGGTGATCTGCGTAGATCAGGGGGTGATTTGTGAGGATCAGGGGGTGATCTGCGTAGATCAGGGGGTGATTTGTGAGGATCAGGGGGTGATCTGCGTAGATCAGGGGGTGATCTGTGAGGATCAGGGGGTGATCTGCGTGATTCAGGGGGTGATCTGCATAGATCAGGGGGTGATCTGTGAGGATCAGGGGGTGATCTGCGTGATTCAGGGGGTGATCTGCGAGGATCAGGGGGTGATCTGCGTAGATCAGGGGGTGATCTGCGTGATTCAGAGGGTGATTTGTGAGGATCAGGGGGTGATCTGTGTAGATCAGGGGGTGATCTGCGTAGATCAGGGGGTGATCTGTGAGGATCAGGGGGTGATCTGTGAGGATCAGGGGGTGATCTGCATAGATCAGGGGGTGATCTGTGAGGATCAGGGGGTGATCTGCGAGGATCAGGGGGTGATCTGCGTAGATCAGGGGGTGATCTGCGTAGATCAGGGGGTGATTTGTGAGGATCAGGGGGTGATCTGCGTAGATCAGGGGGTGATTTGTGAGGATCAGGGGGTGATCTGTGAGGATCAGGGGGTGATCTGTGAGGATCAGGGGGTGATCTGTGTGGATCAGGGGGTGATCTGCGTAGATCAGGGGGTGATCTGTGAGGATCAGGGGGTGATCTGCGTAGATCAGGGGGTGATCTGCATAGATCAGGGGGTGATCTGCATAGATCAGGGGGTGATCTGCGTGATTCAGGGGGTGATCTGCGAGGATCAGGGGGTGATCTGCGTAGATCAGGGGGTGATCTGCGAGGATCATGGGGTGATCTGCGTAGATCAGGGGGTGATCTGCATGATTCAGGGGGTGATCTGTGAGGATCAGGGGGTGATCTGCGTAGATCAGGGGGTGATCTGTGAGGATAAGGGGGTGATCTGCGTGATTCAGGGGGTGATCTGTGAGGATCAGGGGGTGATCTGTGAGGATCAGGGGGTGATTTGTGAGGATCAGGGGGTGATCTGCGTAGATCAGGGGGTGATTTGTGAGGATCAGGGGGTGATCTGCGTAGATCAGGGGGTGATCTGTGAGGATCAGGGGGTGATCTGCGAGGATCAGGGGGTGATTTGTGAGGATCAGGGGGTGATCTGCGTAGATAAGGGGTGATCTGTGAGGATCAGGGGGTGATCTGCGTGATTCAGGGGGTGATCTGTGAGGATCAGGGGGTGATCTGCGTAGATCAGGGGGTGATTTGTGAGGATCAGGGGGTGATCTGCGTAGATCAGGGGGTGATTTGTGGGGATCAGGGGGTGATCTGTGTTGATCAGGGGGTGATCTGCGAGGATCAGGGGGTGATTTGTGAGAATCAGGGGGTGATCTGCGAGGATCAGGGGGTGATCTCCGTAGATCAGGGGGTGATCTGCGTAGATCAGGGGGTGATCTGGGAGGACCAGGGGGTGATCTGCGTGGATCAGGGGGTGATCTGCGAGGATCAGGGGGTGATTTGTGAGGATCAGGGGGTGATCTGTGAGGATCAGGGGGTGATCTGCGTAGATCAGGGGGTGATCTGTGAGGATCAGGGGGTGATCTGCGTAGATCAGGGGGTGATCTGGGAGGACCAGGGGGTGATCTGCGTGGATCAGGGGGTGATCTGCGAGGATCAGGGGGTGATCTGCGTAGATCAGGGGGTGATCTGGGAGGACCAGGGGGTGATCTGCGTGGATCAGGGGGTGATCTGCGAGGATCAGGGGGTGATTTGTGAGGATCAGGAGGTGATCTGTGTGGATCAGGGTGTGATCTGCGTAGATCAGGGGGTGATTTATGAGGATCAGGGGGTGATCTGTGTGGATCAGGTTGTGATCTGCGTAGATCAGGGGGTGATCTGAGTGGACTAGGTAGACAGCTTGATACCATTATACAGAGAGACCACGGCCATGGGGTCCTCCCGCTACAGTAATACCAGCTCTCATTCTGTAGGTCAGTGCAGGGCTGATGCCTCTACGGTGCCCCTATAGGAGAGGGTGTGCAAATACATATACATAACAAGACGGGGATCCCCGAAGTGGCCGGTGAAGGGATATCCCAGCTTTGATCATATTGTGGCGGTAGCATGTGATTGGGGTTTTTCCTCATGGGGAGTTATTCAGGATTTGTTTACACTTGAACTTCCTCAGATCAAGAAAGAATAAAATAAGAATTTTCTGTTTATAAATCAGCTCTCCGGGGTTATTGATACAATGTAGATAATGGCTCTGACTTCAGATACCACTACGTCTCATTGACACATATATATGTCGCCATTTAGCAAACCTGGCTTCCTACTAGGTAACATTATTTTGTGCCTAGCAATTACTTATTTTCCCAGGACCAAAAATGACTTTGTGTTTCCTGTGTGTAATTTGCTTATTGTTTTCCATTATCTTATTTTTAAGACGAACCGGATTTATCATTGTAGAGACAGATCTAATTTGAATGGTTTTATTCATGTTTGTATTACATTATTTTAAATATTGGCGTTTAATAACGTGGTCTGTCATTCTGATTCTCATATAATACACCGTCACAGTGACATCTAAACAGGGTAAGAAATCTACAATGTGGTTAGAGCAGGAAAGGGCAAAGGGACATCAGTCCTGGATCACTTATATTCATGCTGAAACTTAACCTTTACAAGCGAATCAGTTATAGATATTTTGCCTGGATAAACTTTTATACAAAATGTCTCCATTGTCCGTGTTATTGCTGTAGTATTACTGCTGGTAAACTACCAAACGTCATACCTACCTACCTTCACGTGACCCTCCCGCTTGTCCCTGAAATAAATAATTGAGATTTGTTTGTCAAAAAAAGAGGTCACAGCTTTATTTTAATCAATATTTTCAAATGGCGGCAAATAAAATTAGCTCTTCATTCATCAGATGAGGTCGTAGCAAATCTGAGAAACAATTCAACTCTGTTCTAATTGATCCCCATATTTAAACACCTATAATCCCTTCTGGCCACCCCCCTTTCTCCTCCCTCTCCTCCTCCATTGGTTCAATTCTAACAAGCTCCTCCCCCATTTCAGAACTGACATGCTTTTTCAATTACTCCTTATTTCCTCCCTTCCCCTGTCTTCAAGTACTTAAGCTGGGTACACGTCTATGCAATCATTGTGCAGATCACACCATTCACAACCATTTGTTCAGATATTGAGCGTGTACGCTCCCACAATCATGTTTTATCGCTCCAAAACACATTGCATCTGTTGATTTGGTTTTATAAACTTCCTACAAATCACGATTAGCGATGGAACGATGTCTGGTAAATGTGGCAGTGTGTACACACTCACCACCAGCAGTGCAGGCAGATATCTGTACAGGGTACAGAGTCACGATCTTTTCAGCAGATGGTTATGAGAGATGACGATCACAGATCTGAAGGTAACTCGTGTAGGTGTGTACACATGAATCTGCATGGTCATCGGGGGACTTGAGAACCCCTGACAGTTATACTGGGACCATCGGCGTTATATATTTGCCAATCTTGCTAATTACTCTGGTACCCACATTCCAGGGTAACTTCTGGAATCGTTTGTCAGGACATCGAACTGGGCTGCTGCTAAACTAAGATATTTTGCGGTGTGCCATGAGAAAACTACGCAAATGAGGCCGGGTGAGAGCAAATTAATAAAACAGATCAAAATAGGCTTGACATTGAATTTTTATAAAATGAATAACAGATATTGTTCTATACTTAGAAGCATAAAACAGGAAAATGTTGGGGGCAGGGGCACAACTTTGGGGGGCTTTCTGGTCTTCATAGTGGCCATACATCCTGACGTGATGGATATTACCCCACTGGTTGGGGGTCTGGAAACAGAACCATCCTTAGGTTGGGTACACACTATGGTGTTTTCAGCTCAAACGATTGGCCAGATAGCGTATTAGTGTCTACACTGCAACAATGAATAATTATCATTCCAAATCGTATCTTTTAATTTAATTTTTAAACTGGACTAAAATTCTCATTCAACGATGTTACGATGTCGTTCCGATCCTGCAGTGTGTACGCACTCAGCACCGGCAGTGTCCATAGATCTCTATGCAGAGTCACGGTCTGTTCAGCCGACGGTTATGAAGATCACAGATCTGACGGTAAATCACGTTTACTGTGTACACAGAACTCGGCTGCTGATTGGGACTTTTTTGTTTTTTAACTGTTGGTAAAATCGTTAAAGATATCGCATCGGGAGAAATTTTGTAAAGTGCGTCTCCAGATTTAGTCTCATTGCCGCACCTTGACAACACTACTGGAGGCTTCTTAGAGGACGAATACTATGTGATTGCTGATCATTTCTAGTGTATCGTTAATGTTACAGGGACAAAACACAGGAATAAGAAGCAGGACGGAGAGAAGTGGAGCTCGCTGGCTCCAGCTCAGGACTCTGTCTCCCGCAGGCTGAGTTATGGCTGCAGACAAGGCGAGATATGATTTAACAAATATCTGCACTCAAAGGGAAAGCCAGAACCTAGAAGAAAACATGTTTACTGTCACCAGACCGTACTCCTCCAGGTCCCTCAGCTCATTCCTTATAGGAAAAAAAAACCAAGAGCTCTCACGGCCGGTACCAGAGCCAACGGTCTCTCTAGTGTCTCGGGAAACAATCCCGACTCTCGTGTACTCTACGGAATGATACATTAACACAGAGCGACGCATCTGTCTGGATTTTTGGTTTGTTAATGTACTTTATACTTAAATTTGGATTATCTGTCACCGCTATATCCTGTTATACAGAAGGAAGGGGGAGATAACATCGCTAGGAGACACTTAAGATATTAGTAAGGATCAGCAGAAATCTGTTAAAGTCGACTTACATTAAATCACTCTTTATTTAATATGATAATCATTTTTGCAGACTACTTTGACGGATTTATGTGGATGTCACTAGGTTCTACTGAACCACCCAATTCTTCGTTCCCATGTGCCCAAAACACCATTGCCCCTCTATCAAAATGGTACAACAGATATATAATTCAACATGTCACATGGAACATATATATAGGTCAGTAGCTAGGGAATTTCTATAGTCCCCCTAGATCAGGTACGAGTGTGTAGTTTATAATATTGATATACATTTGGCATAAGTACTAGTCTGTAGGGATTAGAAATGATATTAGTGTTTCAGTAGCTTATCATCATCATCATCATTTATATAGCGCCACTAATTCCGCAGCGCTGTACAGAGAACTCACTCACATCAGTCCCTGCCCCATTGGGGCTTACAGTCTAAATTCCCTGACAGACACACAATTTGATAGCAGCCAATTAACCTACCAGTATGTTTTTGGAGTGTGGGAGGAAACCGGAGCACCGGAGGAAACCCGCGCAAACATGGGGAGAACATACAAACTCCACACAGATAAGGCCATGGTCGGGAATTGAACTCATGACCCCACTGCTGTAAGGCAGAAGTGCTAACCACTAAGCCACCATGCTGCCCAGGTTATACAGGGATGTAGGTATACAGTTTGGTGGGTGGAGTGGGCGAGGGGGGGGGGGGTGATGACAAAACAATATTTCTGTTGGAAAATTAGAGGAGGCTTCTGAAAATAAAGTATGTATGTTATGATAAAATTGTGTAGGTAAGTTACCCTGGATGAAGGAGAGATTTTAGGCGACTGTTCCAATTTTCTGCTTGAAAACTAGACTAGTGGTGAAACCGGAAAACGAACATCAAAGCGCGAACTTCCAAATTATGAACAATGAAATAAAATAAAAACAAATAAGCGAGGGTAATGTTATTTCTTCAGGATAACAATATTACAAAACTTAATTTCAATGTTATATGGGGTGCCAGCGCAGCACCATCCTATTGTCTGTCATTTGCATTTGCTATCACCTTCACTTTGGAATTTCATCTTTTACCAAAGAGCATATTAATAATTAAGAATTTGCCATCCTGTATCCTGTCTGGCATGGTTTCCTGTTGACTTCCCAATTCATACCTATGTAATACTACCAACGGCATTCGCCAAAATCTTTAAAAATATTTTTTACTGGCAATTCAGTAAGTATGTACCGATGACTAGATGTTCTTTTTAATGACACTTTATAAAAAAAAAAGATTCAAAACAGATTATTTAAAATAAAACAGAAATAAAACACAGAAACGGTGGTAGCCTACTCAGGCACGCTGTTTAATTGCTCTTTGTCCAAGAACAGTTCTAGTATTGGGTTCTAAATATGGTAAGATTTTCTGCACATATGCATATGAAACATGATTACTGTATATGTATTCATTGGGGAGATACATTATCCCAATAAGGCCAATATTTGTTGTTTATACATTAAAGATTCCTTTTGGTTCACAAAATTATTATTTTCTATGAATTCCTTGGTGAGATACATTATCCTAATAGGTTATTTCTGGAACCAGTAGTTATCGTTGACGCATTTTACCGACTAGTTCCAGTGGATACAAATTTTTACAAGATCTGCTCAAACATAGATTATGGAAAGTATTGCTTTGATCCCTTATATTTCCTATAAGGATTATACACTGAACTTGGAGTGACCCATATATGGTCCCTTCTAGCTTTAGGGATTTAACCAAACTTTTAGGATCTTTGGGGTTGACTGCCCTTCTGTGACACCAGGCATCTCGAAAGAAACAAAGCCAAGTGTCAGAAAGTAGGCATCTGAAGCATATATCAAAATACATTAACCCTTTGTTTGCTTACAGTGATTTGCTGGAAACCATGTCATCTAAAGCAAGATTTTAGGACTTATCAAGACCACATTAATATATGATTTTCCTTATTATCCATATTATGCTGGGGATGTACAAGTTATACTCCCTGACAATATGCTATTAAACCATTCCAAATTAAGTTTAGAATTCTAGGTAATGCCCTTTAAATTGAATTTATTTCAGTCAATACTTTATACTGTATTTTAGAGCATTACTTGGCTCGTAGTCACACATAGTCCACCGGCAATGCCTCCTCTGTGCAGGACAGGTTTTCCTGGTCAACAGGGGAAGTGTAGTTTAGCAACTCTTCTTATTTTAATGCTATTGACCATAAAACTCTTCACATTGCTGACCAGAAACCTGTCTTGCACTGAGGAGACCAAACGAGGCTGCAACAGTTTATGCGTGGGTGGTGTTAGAGATTACTAATATGATGATTTCTTGCTTGTTGCGTTATTATTTGTTTTTGCAAACAAAGAGCGATAACCCATAGATACCTCTAAGATATTTGATTTCGTAGCCTAAATTTCACTAGATTGATTGGTCTTATCTGTGTGGAGTTTGTACGTTCTCCCCGTGTTTGCGTGGGTTTCCTCCGAGTGCTCCGGTTTCCTCCCACACTCCAAAAACATACTGGTAGGTTAATTGGCTGGTATCAAAATTGACACTAGTCTCTCTCTGTCTGTCTGTATGTGTGTGTGTTAGGGAATTTAGACTGGAAGCTCCAATGGGGCAGGGACTGATGTGAATGAGTTCTCTGTACAGCGCTGCGGAATCAGTGGCGCTATATAAATAAATGATGATGATGATGATGATCTAAATGCTGAACGGCTGCTATTGGTTTCTCCACGCTTATCATTTTTATTAAATAACCCCTGAACTTTGTAACGGTCACAAGTGATATTAGCTCAAAGCAAAAGGAAAACTGTCAGCCAGCGACTGTACATGGATAAAGTATCATATGTAGGATTTAGCCGCTTCTATAAGGTTGTGGCTGAAGAAATAGGATAGGAAACATTGAGTGGGATAAACGTGATCCAAACAAAATTTGTAGATATCACTGCGCTCATGTGTGAAGTCTACTATCATCGTTTACAAAATGTAGTAGTGTTTGCAGACACTTCACAAATACAGAGGCTGCTCAATGGAGATCTACCGCTCAAACGTCTTATAGAGGTTCTAAATAATACACTAATAAAATGCATTGTTCCAGCCATTATCCTTTTGGTGAGCTTCCATTGTAAACTTTGATATGTGTTACTGGAGACAGATGAAAGTCCATCAGTTCCTGCACAAGCTGAAGGAACTCGGGAAGAAGTTATTGCTTTAAATGTCAGGTCCAGTATTTCTGTGAGTTAGGTAACAGGTGTTACGTTTCAGCTTCTCCAAGATGGTTTAATTGCTTGGAGAACTATTTGGCCCCCACAGGTCTGAGGATTGACTTAGCAGTGAGGGTTAAGTGTCAAAATCCCCGGCTGAAATCTCCAATTTATCAAGTGTGGAAGAAGATCTGGCCAAGGCCTGTCCATGAATCATTGACGGATAAACAGAATCTTAATCCAACCGTCAGCATAGACTGGGGATGGATGAGGACATTTGGCACTTGGACTCCAAGCTCCGCATGAAGACTGCAGGAGAAGGTTTTCTTGGAGGCAAATGAGACAAGGAATGCAGGCAATATGGTAATAAACAGCCCCATAACGTCACGGATGTGAATTGTTTCTTCTTTCCATCCAAGGTAACGAATTTATGGTGTCCGGGAACTGAAGTATTGGCACAACGGACGGTATGAAATGCATTCAGGTCAGCAGGGTGATATATCTTGTACAGTATCCAGAAGCTCAGTGTAGTGTTCCAACTCCAGTGCTGTTACGTCCGCAATTCCTGTTTTAAAGGGGTTTCATACCCAAAAATCATAACATTTAAACATGATCCCTTTAATGCCACGAAAACCCTTGTATACCATATTACTGATGGTGAGTACCTTTTCTAGTGTCCTCCGGTCCCTAGTCAGAAGAGGTCCACACCTGCCTTTCAGACGGTGCTTGGGGTACCCCTGGTAAGCTAGGATTCTTGGGAGGCGATGATTTATAGACAACAGGTGCTGCTGCTGAAGACTGACAGTGAACTTGGAGGCTGCCCTTGTGTTTGTGTGTGTGTGTGGGGGGGGGGGGTGTGAGTGTGTGAGTGTGTGTGTGTGTGAGCGTGTGTGGGGGGGGGTGTGTGAGTGTGTGTGTGTGTGTGTGTTTTAGTGTGTGTGTGTGT
Organism: Mixophyes fleayi; assembly: GCF_038048845.1. NCBI lineage: Eukaryota > Metazoa > Chordata > Amphibia > Anura > Limnodynastidae > Mixophyes > Mixophyes fleayi. The sequence goes on from NC_134409.1 coordinate 135,999,629, forward strand.
GTGTGTGTGTGTGTATATGTGTGTGTTTGTATACCCAGCAGTGTAATGAATATGATATTTAAATGGTAGAGTTGGCAGATGTATACATGTCAGGTAAAGAAATAAATAATATATATATAATACAATCTGCAGGATATTGGAATCAACAGCGATATTTTTAGCTGCATGAATCATCGGCAAAACTAACACATCTAAAAGCATTTCACTTGATGACAAAGCTGCATGAGACATAATAAAAAATAAAATAATACTAATCTACAAAGGCAGTAATAAAATATATATTACATAGCATAGCATTAAATTACATAGAATAACAAAGGGTAGCGCCAAGACTGACTGCCAACATTTTATCACAACATTTTATCACAGCGTTTCCCAAACCCATCCTCTCTTTGTAGGAGCACAGGTGTAGTCATTACTGACTGATACAATGTAACAGATCCACAGGTGTAATCATTACTGATTGATACAATGTAACAGATACACAGGTGGTGTAATCATTACTGACTGATACATTTTAACAGGTCCAGAGGTGATGTACTCTTTACTGACTGATATAATGTAACAGATCCACAGGTGTAATAATTACTGACTGATACATTGTAACAGATCCACAGGTGGTGTAATCATTACTGACTGATACAATGTAACAGATCCACAGGTGGTGTAATCATTACTGATACAATGTAACAGATCCACAGGTGGTGTAATCATTACTGACTGATACAATGTAACAGATCCCCAGGTGGTAGAATTATCTCACTTGTCACCGGGAAAACCAGGTGACAAGTGGAAAACTGTTAGGGGTCCCTGAGGCCTGGGTTTATGAACCACTGCTTTATCATATCTGTAGGGATCGTGCCATAGGGAGCAATGATTCCATATGTTGCAACGTCTATGTGCAGTGCTTTAATACAAGCATGTCAACGGGCCTTTAAAAAAACAACAATTGTGAAACTGAAAGGTGAACGATAGGTTTATTTGAGCAAAATATTTATGTTTTTTCTAATTTGGTTCTCCAAAGGAAAAAAGATATTAACCAGACTTTCGCTATTAACTCTGATTCTCACAACGTAACTGGCTTCGGAGTTCTGACCGCGCAGCTGTGTTGTGTCGTGTTGTGGCGGAGGATCAAATCAATTCTGAGAAAACATTGGCACATTTTTTTTAATGACGATAATACTTTCTGCACAAAGTCAATCAAACAGAAACAAGGTGAATAAATAAACGTAAAATAATTATACCCAAAGGTTTAAACATCTATTTTGAATTCAGCTATTTCACACATTAATCAATAATGATCTCTATTTAATACATCCCACAAGAGACGCTTGTTTATTTATTTACTTAATAATCATTCAAACAAAGGACTGTGTTGTATGAAGAATGAAAATCAGACAATTATTAGATACATTCCCAGTCACCATTTCCCATCTCATGTACATTTAATTGCAATTTTATCCTTTTATCATCTGTTTTGTCATTATTAATGATCTTATGAGACATGTCTCAAAATTGTAATTTATTTATGTGATTTGCTATCCAAACGTTTTAGTCACTATTGCTTATCTGTATTCCCCAACCTGTATACACTGTCAGGGAATCTTACCAGCGGACATCAGCAAAGTACTGAATTCAAATTGGGAACATGGTTTCAACTACTCATCATCCAATGTATGGACAATCTGATTGTGTAAAAAATTGGATTGTATAAAAATCTGATTGTATGAAATATCTGATTGTAAGAAGCTTTTTCTTATGCCAACCCCTTGCCCTTGTAATTGATTCTGGTCCCCGTGTACTCACCGAGACCACGCTAGTGTGCAATAAAGTAGTTAAGAAAGCGGCTAAGATGGCTGGAATCTGTAGGGGCAAATCAGACCTGACCCGTGGTATAGGCCACCAACCGACAGCAGCTTATTATGGATTTAATGGAGACGTAACAAATCAGGTTGAGGCATCAGTATTGTCTTTCTACAGAATCGTCAGGGCTGCAGTTCCTCTCCTGATGCATTGTGGGTAATATACTTTATGGTCAAGTGATGCTCAGTATATGGAATCTACTGTATCTGCAATAACTGTATACCGCTGGGTACACTAAGCGCCAGCCGTCATCTGTAAAAACATGAGAAATTGCCCTATTGGCCCCTTACCAGCTCTCTCCTGGTCCTCATCTGTTTTACACCATATTTAATCACCAGAAGATTTACATTGATTAATGACGAAGAACTATGTGTCTACATGCTGTATTCCCATAGGCCCAGAGGGTCTGATTCATCAAGGAACGTAAGTGCCGATTTTGTGCGTATAATCCTCAAATTTAATCTGTGCATGAAGAGAACCGAACCACACACAACTCGACGTTCAATTCACCTTCATGTGCGGGGAAGGGACGTTTGCCTTAGTCAATGTAGAGTAGGAGCGTGCCAAACTCGAGCACGCGCGAAACCAGCTCAGGCATCTCAAAGTTATTTGTTATTCTGCTGTATCTCTTGCACCAGCTACAGGTCTAGTCTAAGTCCTGAGAACTAGTGATGACAGTATTGTATTGCCTGCTATAACATGTGCTTGCAATAATAAGCACTTTAAAAATGTATTTTATGTTCAGTAGACATTAAGAACATCCTAATAAATGTATTTCATGGAAAAAAAAATATTTAACTCTTTTATCATTATATTAGTAACAGGTGACATTAATTGAAAAGATTATTTATTTCTGTGTGTTCTTTTGCGACTTTATAATCCACATAGTGATTGAACCTGCTGTGTATTGTGTATTAGAGCAGACCTACACCCGAATGAATCAGCGCACGTATCTTCATATACGCTCCTTGCTGCATTCGGGCGTGCGTATGCCCACATTCCGTGCGTTTCAAAACAAGCGTTGCGTTCAGTCCGGGATCTTCCCATAGTGTATTGTATCAGACACATTGTCAATCTCCAACAGCTTTCTTTACTAACTTATACAGAAAGTGATGAGTACATCTTTTGTAGAGCAGATATATATATTATATTGCCATCAGCAGTCTGTATGAGAGAGATGGGATAAAGGCCCTTTTAGGGGATTAAGGTAGCGAAGCCCCCTCAGGCTGCTGAAATCGCAGAGTGATTTATTCCCGTCTCACGTCCCCAGAGAGGAGCTTTCAAAGAGAAAAACTTAGAAATCCAAGATCTTCAACTTCAGTAACCAGGAGTGTGCTTGTTAAAAGATTATATCGCTGGCTTAGGCTTGTCCCAATCGGATCTGTTTTGCGCCTCCAGAGGTCACGCTAAGAGACTTCGGAGACTGAATAAAAATATACAGAGTGATTCAGAGATAAGAAGGTTCTTTGCTCTAAGCTTCAAAAAAAATCGAGATGTTGGGCAAATGTCATCCGTCTATTTGTATGCTATGAATGAATAAATTCCAGCAGTATAGAGAATGCAGCGCTGGATATAAAACACATTTCAATATAATGTTTATTCAGTTCCTTCTTTGTACTTTACAGGCGTCTATAACTTTTTGGGACAACTATCTTCATGCAGATATGTATGGGTTGTCGTCAGACTATGGGTCCTAATTATGAACCTCCGAATAGGTTTAAATCCCTCTGCAGTTTTCGGGGGATTGCCACATTTTAAAAGGAGGTTCACAGCAGGTATCAGAGATAAATTCTGCAGCCTCAGACGCTTCAGTAGCTATACTATAAGGTATATGTCATATTTACCACTATTTTATAGCTATACAAATGTTTGCCTTGTTTATTTGTAAAAAAGAAAAAAGAAAAGAAGTAAATAAAGCATTTAAAAATAAATAAATAAATATATATATATATATTTTGTACCAGCAGCAGAACTGGAAGGTCAGGCCCCAAAATGCATTTGATCCCGAAAAGGTATAAAATTCACAATGCTGGAAAAACAATTAATTATTCAGTATTATTATGATAATGACCTGTCAGTATGAGGGTTAGGAGATATGAAAATCCCAGGGGTGTGTTAGACAGCCCACAGTCCATTAAATAATGATATAAGTGGAAATATACTGACAAAACTACAGCAGATAAAAAAAATAAACCAAATTACTGTAGCAACCGAGCTAGAATCATTCCACAAGATACAAAACTGGATTCTATCTCAGACAGGGGAGATATTTTTTAAAAAATAAGAAATGCTTTGTATATAGTCTTAAACTAGATACACACTACAGGTTTTTCAGCCAATTATGGTGCCAATCACACGACAAAGGACAGTTAGGGCATCGAACTCATGACCACGGCACTTTGGCGGAGAAGCGCTAACCACTGAGCCACCGTGCTGCCCCATAAATCAGGACGTTCTTGAAGACTACTGTACAGAAAATAAATTTTTACAGTTCCCTTACTTGCAAACACATGTTGTGGCATGTATTCATGTAGCTATCACTGTCAGTCCCAAGGTAGCCCACTAGGGGACCAGCCCGGGGGAGGAGGAGGGGGAGGGGAGGGGGGGGATGCCCCCTTGCCCCCAAGCCCAACCTGCCCCTGCCTACACCTGGTGCAAGTGATACGAACAGCTAAAAAGCACAAACCTGACATATTGCCCAGAGCTTGAATCGAGGAATCGAAATGACAAAAAGAAAAGTATTCACCACAAAGATCAGGGAGCTAAAGAACTATTACAACAGGTGCTGACACCTTGGAGCAATGTAGACAGAGCAGAATAATATGTATCCACTGATTTCTCCAGAATAATTAACAATAGAATGCGTAGTAGCCATTGTACAGTTGTTTCACATCTATCGCGCTCATTGCCCACTTATGTAACCTTCCTTTTATTAATACCATCCAATAATGAGTTTATTTTGCCTTGAGACTTTATTCACACAGATAACAATGGGAGCAACACAAAGGGTATGTTACAAGTTACAGAAATATCCAAGTAAATCCATTGTCAGTGAAAGGAGCTGTGTTATTGTGACTGTCACCAGGGAACAAGAGCTACTGTTATAACTGTGTAGCTTCCGGTGTAAATGAGATAATCCCACCCTCCCTCTGGGACATATTCAATAAAAGGGTGCAGTGTATATAGAGGTGCTGTAACCCACAGCAACCAATCGGATGTTGTCATGCTTCTAATGCAGTTTAGAAAATTAAAGCAGGTGTGTGATTTGTTGAGAGAGTTGCTGAATATTGAAGACTATGGATCGGATTCATTAAGGAACATATATGCCGAGTTTGTGCTTATAATCAGGGCCATCTTAACAACATTATGGGCTCCCGGGCAAAGCAGTGCACCGGGGCCCATATATATAGATATAGATATAGATATATAGATGTATACAGATACAGATATAGATATATAGAGATAGAGATAGATAGATGTACTTGCTCAGTGACCCTTGAAGGTTTTTTTTTGCAGGTTTTTTTCTTTTGCAGGATTATTTATTCCCAGCCGCAACTAAGCGCAGCAACGTTGAATTCATCTGCGCAGGCAAATGACCCTTACTACAGCCTATGATTTTGGGGAGGGAAATGGGTGGGCAGCACGGTGGCTCAGTGGTTAGCACTTTTGCCTTACTGCACTGGGGTAATGAGTTTAATTCCCGACCATGGCCTTATCTGTGTGGAGTTTGTATGTTCTCCCTGTGTTTGCCTGGGTTTCCTCCGGGTGCTCCGGTTTCCTCCCACACTCCAAAAACATACTGTTAGGTTAATTGGCTGCTGTCAAATTGACCCTAGTCTGTCTGTGTGTGTATGTGTGTATGTTAGGGAATTTAGACTGTAAGCTCTAATGGGACAGGGACTGATGTGAATGAGTTTTCTGTACAGCGCTGCGGAATCAGTGGCGCTACATAAATAAATGGTGATGATGATGATGGGCATTTGCCTGTAGTCATTGTACAGTAAGGACGCGCCAAACTCGTGCAGCCTCATCCACGCCCGAATCAAGCTCTGGGCATCACAAAGTTACTTGTTTTTCTGCCGTATCTCTTGCTCCAGCTACAGAGCCAGTCCTAGTCCTGATCAATAGTGATGACGGCTGTGTATGCAGCTATAACATGTGTTTGCAATCACGAGCAACAGTAAAAATGTATTTTATGTTCACTAGACATTAAGATCATCCTAATAAATGTATTTCATGGAAAAAAATAAATATACAATAAAAATACATTTTTTTCGTAAACTGTTTTAACATTAATGCTTATAATATTAACAGGTGACATCAATTAATTAATTAATTTTCTGTGCGCTCTTTTGCAAATGTATATCCCACATCGGTATTGGACGTATGTCAGAGGGGGGAGGGGAGGAGGATGTCACAGTGCAGATAGAGTTCAAAGAGGTGTTCCAAGACCTCTATGCGCATTGCATCATATGTCACTTGACTGTGGTTGCCATGGTAATCCAGAATCATAAATCATTAATAGCAGCCTGAAGAAATAAAGAAGCTGAAATGGCAAATACCAGCTTTCTCCTTACAGCCTGCCACAGCGAATTATGTTAAAAAAAACACACACCATATTTTTTCATGGGATTACTGCTTTAAGAATCTGTCAAGACGTCACGAGAAATCTCTTTTGAAAAAAGTTTAATAGAACTTATATTGTTTGCAATATGTTACATGTTTGTCCAGTCAAAGGGACACAACTGTGATAATTTGCTGTACTGCACGTTTCTGCGGTCAGCATTGACCGTAGCACATCACAAGCAATCACTGCACTTTATAATATATATGTAGCATCTTTGTCCTGTAAAGACCTTTACAGTTCTCTCCTGGGTCCTGCTGGTATTTCAGTCTCGGATGATATTTACTTTGCTGATTAAACATCTTGTGTATGTAGAGAGCGCCCCGAGAGTGACGGATGTGACTACTTTCAATCTAATCAAACCTCTGAAATGTGAGATGAATGAGAACAGACAAATTGTTAATTCCTTGTTTGTTTTTCTTGCATGTTGATTGCTGACCAGCTTCTGCTTGTAACAAGGAAAACAAACAGCAACTTCCCAGCTGTGTGTAGATCCATCCATCACCAAATCCTGCGTGTGATAGGGATATTATGAGTTATTTGTGCTTAGTAACCGAGTTTTACAATATATAACCCTTGGAGTAGTCATTTATTCTGCCCAAAGTGGTTAAATTGGGAACCTGGATGCTCAGTCATTTGTCAAATGATTTCACAGTTTACGTCAGCAAAGTTCTCCTTTTCATAGGAGTTTGCAGAAACCTCTTGCTTCAAGTTAAGCCCAGTTGCCCCCATTTATGATATTGGCCTCCCCTTCTGTTGCTGTTGGCACTTTAACCCCAGTAAATGTTTCCATTGTATTCCTGTAAGAGGGTTCTGAAGAACAATGTGTAATGTTGTAGATGATAATAATATTGCTTTCGCAAGGCTTAACTTCATCCGTTTAGTAGTGTCAGGAACAGAAGCTGATACAATAACAACAGCCGATTATCAAAGACCACCTCACCTTGCACTGTAGAGATTCAGTTATGGTTCGCAGTCACTAGGGAAAGAGAAGGATCCCGAAATTTTCCCACCACAGTGGTTCAAAGTAGCAGGATAAAATCCTTTGGCACAGAATGGAGCGGGAAAAACCGAGGATGTAATATAGTGTGTATTGCTCTTTAAGTATAATAGAAGAATAAATAAAATCAACGGCTTCCCTGACAATGGTGAGAGCAATGCATAGATAAGTTTTATGTGTCCTCTTGTTTAATTCCAGGTGATCCCAAATTGTTCATCAGGTGGAGACAGAAATATAGAATATATTGCAGGATGTATAAAAATGAAGATATAAAAAACTGAAATCGGTGAAATTTAAAAATTTAAGGGAGCTTGTATTTGATTAATGGAGTCAACATTTCAAACCTGGCCGTGGTTGTTCCTCAGATGTCTATAGGAGAAAATAGTATATAGTGCAATCTTACTTCATCAGAAACAGTTCACGAAACGCGTCAAGGTTTAAACGTCCATGGATGCGCAGAACTGTGAGCTTTATTTTTTGGACCATTACAATAAAATTTCATTTTATTTTGCAGACCAAGGTTTTTTAAATGAAATAACGGATGTAGAAGGCAAATTTTCAGTGGTGTTCCCCGACATCCGGAGGACATGAATTATAAGTTCTGAGCTGATGGATTTCCTGTCTAGTCCTAAACTCTTAATGTGACACATTTTGCGCCTCTGTCCTGTATTATTAATAACCAGATATGAGGCTAAAACAAGCTTTTGGAAAAATTTTAGGAGAAAACGACCAAATGTATATAATGAAAGGGACAACGCTAAAGTGGGAGACTTCTAAGGGATATTTATAGTTTTGCAAAGTGCGCTACGAAATAGTTTTCCGCCTCTCTGGACATTAAAGCGCAGATCTATGTTGCAAACGCAGCTCCAGAGAACGTGTTCTGGGTTCACCAAGATGTTACTTTCTGCAGATCAGGTGCTTCTATTTGACATTTAAATATCTGCACCCTACACAGTTGTAAGATAGACACACAACATAAACGGACGTAATGAAGATAAATCTTGGTCTAAGTGCCTTTGACAGGACTCACAATGGAAACATCTTTGTACATGAAGTGGAGTTTGTGCCGAGTCCAAACTAAAGCATCCACTCTACAAACAACAGAGTAAAGATCACAGCACCCAATGGTCGTCTGTTTCATATCTGCTTACAAGAGGTTGACACTCAGAAACTTGGCTTCATTTTAAACTGCTCTATAATAAATGACCTTGGAGGGGAAAGTTTTGCTTTTTGTGCAGCACGGTGGCGTAGTGGTAGCACACCTGCCTCACAGCGCTGGGGTCATGAGTTCAATTCCCGACCATGGCCTTATCTGTGTGGAGTTTGTATGTTCTCCCCGTGTTTGCGTGGGTTTCCTCCGGGTGCTCCGGTTTCCTCCCACACTCCAAAAACATACTAGTAGGTTAATTGGCTGCCATCAAAATTGAACCTAGTCTCTCTCTCTCTCTGTCTGTCTGTCTGTGTGTGTGTGTATGTTAGGGAATTTAGACTGTAAGCTCCAATGGGGCAGGGACTGATGTGAATGAGTTCTCTGTACAGCGCTGCGGAATCAGTGGCGCTATATAAATAAATGGTGATGATGATGATGATGAAATGACCTTGAAGGGGAAAGTTTTGCTTTTTGTACAATATATTTTAGGGAGAATAATATTAGATACGATAGGTCAATGAAATCAGTTTATAGAGGTCTAAATCGGTGAGTTTAAATGTATTCAGCAAGAGTAATGTATCAATTTTGTAATTTTTAATGTTCTTACTACGTTGGTTGAAGCACAAAAGCGCCTTCCCGTGGAACTTGGAAGCGCAAAACGAGGTGACGTAAACTTCAAGCGCAATTGCGCAGAAGGAGGAACGTGACAACACAAATAAGTTGTGCTGTGGTTGTACGGAGGTTGGTGATTGTGTAACAGCTGTGAGGATTGTGGAGTTTGTTGATCCAGGATAAAACCAACACAACTAACGGACGGTCATAATTCATTGTAACATTACATTTCTATTGCTTTCAACACTTGTGGGGAACTGAAACACAATATCCTCTGTTATCATACCTCAGAATCGTCTGTCTCCCCACGTATGACACATTACTATATAAAGTCATAATCCTTTGCTGTTATTTTTTCTTTAAATAGAGTATTCTTGATTTTTAAGTAAAATCAAAGTATATTTCTGCCAAGAGTAAATTCAGATTAAAACAAATGGCAAATTCACAGACAGTTGCTGGAGGGGGAGCCTTGGGGCCTGACACCACCGTCGAAACGTGTGAAAAAGCGAAGGTGGAACAAGGTGAGTATTTTGGAGAACAATTTTGAAAGTTCCATTAATGTTCCTTGAGTGGCGCAAATTAGAGATTCCTGTTTCCAACACCTTGTGATCTACAATCTTAATTTGCATAAAACATATATTCACGAGAATGCTGATTATCCGGCTACCTTTTTTATGCTGAACATTGGGGGCCTGATTCATTAACAAACGCAAAATAAACGTACATCGGGAATACGCGCGTCTGTATTGAACAAGGAGCGGATGTAAAGATACATCTAGTGATGAATACGGGTCTAGGTCCGCTCTGCTCTAACAGACAATACACTGCAGGATACGTCCAGTAAATATGTGGAACATAAAGTCTCAAAATAATGCACCGAAAAAAACCAACCCAATTAATGTCACCTGTTACTAATAAAGTCATTAATGACAAAACATAAAAAAAAATAAAAATAATGTTTTTCCTCCCCATGAAATATATTTATTAGGATGTTATTAATGTCTACTGTACATAAAATACATTGTTACAGTTGCTCCTGATTACAAACACATGTTCTAGCTGTATACACAGCCGTCATCACTAGTAATCAGCACTTACACCTGACCTGTAGCTGGTGCCAGTGATACAACAGATAAACACGTACCTGAGAGATGCCCAAAGCTTGAATCAGACACTGCTGTGTGCGCTCCAGCTTGGCACCTCCTTACTGTACATTGACTACGTGCATACGCCCAGTCCCCTCCCTTTTCCGTCCATTCAGCTTTAAATAGACCACTGAGTGTGATTTGCACAATCTTCAGTGTTATACTATAAAGCTGGGTACACACTGATGTAATTATCAGGTAGATCTCACGATAAACAACCGTTTGGTCAGATATTGTATTAGTGTGTACGCTCTCACCGTCATGTTTTATCGCACCACAGAACATGGCATCTGTTGATTTGGTTTTAAAAACTTCCTAAAAATCACGATCAACGATCTTTTCAGCAGATGGTGATGAGAGATGAAGATCACAGATCTGAAGGTAAATCGTGTAGGTGTGTACACATGGATCAGCATGATCATCAGGACTTTCAGTCCTTGGTGAAATCTACAGAAATCACATCTGCAGTAAAGTGCAAAGGTGAGTACCCAGCTTTAAGGAGCGGATTAGGACCAGGGTGCTGGACGAAGGGGTCAAACAAATGGAGTTTTGAAAGCTGTATAAGAGAAGAAAAACATATGTCCAGTCACCTGCTTAGATAGAAACTGGTAGCAGGATATCCTGAACCTAAGATTTCATTTATTATTAGTCTTTGCAGTTGTAGAACATGTCAGTATTGTCCTGGCAGGATGCAGTAAAGGAGACGGAGCATGTTTAGATGCACCGAGAGATAAAACAAGAACGAGATGGAACATCAGGACATCTGTGGGAGTTCTTCTCTTTTTCAGGAAGGAACAATTGGGCTTATTTTTAGCACCTTGTGGCTAAACCGGGACTCTGCGGCTGGAATAATCAGGGGGCTCTGGGGATGTCTTGAAAACGTTAAGGGACTAAGAAGTTATGATCTCCATGAGCCTATGTGTGTGGGAGACCCTCCGATCGCCCCAGAGACACATCACAGGAGCATTTTCACATGGCTCTGTGTCTTGTTTACACATGTAGACCATCACAAGAGTGCAAGTCCTTATTATTACAGACACAGAGTCGTACATCCCTGGTGGGAGATTTACATAAACATCCACAGTTCTCAGGCGAGTGGATACAGTTCCTAAATTGGTGAATTTTCTTTTCCTACAGGATAACACAACCAACTCAAATATTATATTTGCAGATATAATTCCAGCCAATGTGTTTTGTTTTCCGGTCTAAGCAACTTCAGCCTCTAAAACTGCTCCAAGTCTCTAGACAGGCCTCTATCTGGGGTAATCCTACAGCACCTGACCCACCAATATATCATTGCAGAATGCAGAGTTCCAGTTCCGCTAGGGTCCGTTCCTGTGTAATTGGAAAAACAGGAGAAATCCCCCTGGCACTGTGTAAAAAGCATCTGCGACCCCCACCCCTATTGTAAGAAGCCCCCCGTATCAGTCAGGTTGGCATAATTGTATGGAAACCAACATCTTGAATCTAGCCGTAATGATAACCTGACCATGACTACTAATAACTCCACTAATCATCATCATCACCATTTATTTATATAGCGCCACTAATTCCGCAGCGCTGTACAGAGAACTCATTCACATCAGTCCCTGCCCCATTGGAGCTTACAGTCTAAATTCCCTAACACACACACACACACACACACACAGACTAGGGTCGATTTGCTAGCAGCCAATTAACCTACTAGTATGTTTTTGGAGTATGGGAGGAAACTGGAGCACCCGGAGGAAACCCACGCAAACACGGGGAGATCATACAAACTCCACACAGATAAAGCCATGTTTGAATGTTGACTTTACAACGCTGTGCACATTTTGACCATCGACATTTCGACTACATCCCAAATAAACATTCTTCAGTCTAGTTTTACCCACCTCCGAATTTCTTCTGGACGGTCTTTTTGTCACTTCTTCTCCTCACCATGCCCCTCACATCATTCACCGGCGCTAGCGAGTTGGGGACATTTAACATAAATAGCGCACAGGAAGAGAGTGGTGTTGCAGCGTCCAATCAGATTCCAGCTGTCCTTTCTTTAGTGTTGCTTACAAACACATTTTCTGGAGTATCTACAATTTCACAAACGTTGTTGTATCCCACAAAGACCAGGAAGTGGGATTGCAGCTCGAAATCCGTTTCATGCACAAATATGCGCAGTAGCGCAAATGAAGAAGCAGCGTGAGTCCGTCAGAAATAAACCTTAATGACTTGTTAGAAGTAATATGTTTGCAGTGACTGTGGGGCTACTGGTATATGTGGTACAAGCTATGTAACGTTAGCCTGTACACGCTGCAATATACATAAAAAAAATATATGTTTATCTGCGCCAGAAGTCGGCCATTCGCAGCCTACAAAACCATCAGCCGTCAGTTATGGAGTCGCAGTTTGGGCGGAGGGATTTCTTAGTGATCTTAATACTGTAAATAAATAACTGCAGAGTCCAGAAGGCTCAGTGTTATTTGTGTAAACAGAAAGTACTGGCATTACGCACACAACCTGAATAATGGATATTTTCGCACAGTAATGACCAATTACTTGATGCCAGTATACACAGTAAATCACACACTACACAGTAAACATAAAGACTATAATCTGTTTGTATCCTCTTAAGGTGGACCTAGTACCCCTCATACAAGTACACAGGGGTTTAAAATATATAATAATATGACCAGATAACCGGATCTCTCTGTTCCTGCAAAACAATCACTTCATCGGCCTTTGTGACACCTCCAATCTATCCACCCGCAACGTCTGTATCTCTACCTCCCCTTCACCCACACACGCTCTGTTCTCAGCCCTCTGCTTTTCTCACTTCTTCTTTTGCTGAACTAATGCACTCAATTTCCAACTTTAATACTTTCCCAATCCCCACCCTGAGTCACACTCGCTCCTCTTGTTCCAGATCTGCCCTCTTCCACTTAGAATGTAAGCTCTCTCCCGAGCAGGGCACTCCCTACCCTTTGTTTTCATGTCTGCATTTATTTTGTCTGCCTTGTATGTCCCTGTTTTATGTAATAATATAATAGTAATAATAATAATAATAACTGAGCATTAAAGGATAAGTCCACCTTTGTGTGGGGAAATAGGTCTATTTATTAAATGTGAAAGCCATTAATTTAACATTGGGACTGATTGCGGGCAGGGGGGGCCTAATTATTAACTTGGGTGCTACTAATTTATTGTTGGGGAAGGAAAGCCTAGAGTGTTCACTCGTTGCTCGGCTTTCCATATTTCACGTTCCTATCGTTTTTCCAATGATAGCCCTGACATTCCCTGATATTAAACCCAATTTCTCAGTATCAAGTCCAATCAGAATGCATGTAAAAAAAGAAATTGTATAAAAAAACTAAACTCATAATACTATATCATTAATAAAAATGTGTTTATAAAAAATGTTTTTTCTTGCAATAAATACATAAAACAGGATGTTCTTAAAGCTTACTGCACTTACAATGCGTTTATATCACCCATATCTGTGTTGGCCCGCCCTTACTGTGCATGGCCTACGTTACTCCGCCCCTTCCCACCCCTGTTCTTCTGATTTACCTACCATTCCCCTTTAAGCAGATTCTACTTTTTCACATTAACATAAAACAAATTAATTGTGTTTACTTGTATTGTGAACATCTGCAGCTCTCAGCATTATATGTAAGTACCAATGCTGCTAAATTATCACTATTATGAATTAAATACCACTGGGTATTATCCGAAATGCCAATCCCTCAGTTCCAGTGTGTGAACACAACTACCACGTTTGTGCCATCTCCAAACAGCAGCCTCCAGTCCTCCAGCAAGTGGGACTATAAGTGGACTCGGCCCCCAGGCAGACAAGGGATGCCTGATACATTGTATCACTAACAGGAGATACTGTGTCACTGACAAGGGATACATTGTATCACATACAGGGGATACACTGTGTCACTGACAGGGATACATTGTGTCTGCGGTGGACTTCTCTCTTCAGAAGGCTTCTGGTCTAGGTTTGTCTATGAGTCATACATAACTTCACGACAGATCACTTCATCCACCTAGCCAAAACATTTTCCCTTTTTACTGTAACACCATAAACCAATGTTTCCTAACCAGCGTTTCATGGATTAATAACAGACGGCTCTATCAACTGGCACACAGCGATTCCTCGCAGTCAGCACGGAACTCTTGTTACAAGTGCCCTACCGCCGAAGGCAAATTCAGCCAAATAAATCCCAGCGTCCTTTGCTCAGGGGACTCACTTGGCCAAACGAAGTCTGTAGTCTTATCCAAAAATGACAAAGATGATCTTTGGAAAGAACTCGAGGCAGTTGGTTTAGAAAGTTTCCACAAGTCCGTGTAATCAGCACTACTTTCCTCGGGCTAGGAAAGAGAGGGGTAGGAAGTTACAGGGATGAATATATTAAAGATAACATATCACTTTCTAAGTAGAGTAACACATAACTGAAGCAACATTAAAGTCCCCTTACGATAAAACACAAAACTGCCTTCTAAAATTTGGTTTGCTGAGCGGTTCATGTGTGGCTTTGTTTTTTTACAAGTTTGTTTTGATTATTTTATGCTATAAGGATTTCTTTAGGGGACTTTCAGTCATTCTTTTTATTAGGTAAAACACTAAAAAATTCTACTTCTAATTATTTTTCTACCGAACCCTTTAATAAGGTGATTTGATCAGGGTCTTAGCAGCGTTTAAGCCCATTTTACAAAAGCTAAAGTGCTTTTCGTCTTCCACTCTAGCACTCTAGACTGAATACAAAAGGCACTTTTTGCATTAACGTTTAATTACCGTAGAGCAATGGACATGGGAATGCAAGACGATCATGTCCTTTTGAGATCTCTGATTTTGACTTACATGTATCTTTAAAATATGCATTTTGAGGCTTTAAAGAAAAACCAGATAAGATTATATATATATATATATATATATATATATATACAAGTTAACCCGTGCATGATACTCATGCATTCTAGTCAAATCAAGCTGCTTAAGGTGTTAAAAAGGTTCTTGTCATGCATTAGGGCCATAGCCCAGGCCTCAACCACCAACCACTCCCAACTGTCACTTCTCCTTCAAGAAATATATATATATTTTTTTTAAATCTTTATAAACACTTTTAACAATTAACAAATTAAATTAACAAATTAAAAACATCTTAGTATACCAAATTTCAGCCCTTTCTGAATTTTTTTTCCCACACACACACTAAGAATATAGTAGGTCAGTGTATAACTCCGCCCAGCAGGTGGCGCTGCAGCTTGGTTTTATTTTTTCCACACACACACACAGACAGACTAACACACGCCACTAGACATTTATATTATAGATATATATATATATATATATATATATATATAAAATCTTATGTATAAATGCATAGGACATATGTATTCTTCATATCCTTCAACATTTTGTGTCTGTCTCAATGCAGCAAGTGCCGTGATTACACGGCGTACCGACATCCATATTCAACAAGAGACATGTCTTCAGATCCGCTTGTAGTTGAATACAGACGTGCATATGACCGAATTACGTGCAAAAACATACATCCTTGCAACACTGCGTTCCTTAATGAATCGGGCCCTTTATCCCTGCATGTCCCAGAGGTCTGGTGCAAGTTTTCGAGTCAGTGGCTGCATTCCTGTGGCGGTCAGATCTATACACTAGCTTTAAAATTGCTAATACCAAAAGATTATCTTAAGGTTATCCATATGACACAAGTAAAATAGTCGTCATAGAGGTCCATGCGGTGGTTAACACGCGTGTTCGGAATAGATACTTTGCCGTTTTGGCCACATTTATGCTCCAGGAACGGATGCGCCTATGTAACACTTGTCTGAATCAGACCTTAAGATCACTTCTAATATTACAGATTTCACGTGTAGACTCTTCAGTGTTACAAGCAGTCTTGTCATACAGGATCTGCTAGTTGCCCCAGTTTAGTGGCTTTTTAACGGGGAATTCCACGATACAGCTGTTGCCGTAATAGAGGAGGCTACAGACCTGGGCTCCAGTACCTCCCCCTCAAATGAGTGGGCACCCAGATGATAATAATGATTGATTGATGCACTCCGATCAGGGCTGACATCTTTGAAACACATGGCATAGTAACACAGTAGCATCTGTGGAAAGTATGAGAACCATTAAAATAACTTGAGTAAGGATTAGCTGTAGTGGGGAAACATGTAGGGGATTAAGAATAAGTGAAGTGAGCCAGCTCACATCCACTTTATACAGAAACCAGAGCCGGGTGACAATATATTTCCATTGTTCGCAGTATCTCAGGTACAGTAAATCCTGTTGTAAAAACAAACAGGGTACAAGTTATACTGTGTCTGATTTCACTTGTATAGCAAATAGCTGCGAGACACAGTCACTGACGATATCCGATCTGGGGGTAAATGTATCAAGCTGGTATAGAACCTATAGCAACCAATCAGATTCTAGTTATCATTTATTTAGTACATTCTACAAAATGTTAGCTAAAACCTGATTGGCTGCTATAGGCAACATCTCCACTTTTCAAACCCGACGGAAACTCACAGCTTGATACATTTTCTCCCTAGAGTGTTCTAAAGAGGGGGTTTAGAGTAAATGGCGCAATAAGCTGAGTTTGCAACAGACGTATATCATGCTCAAATATGTGTACAGAATAAGTATCCGCAATGACAGATACATCCACCATGCACAATAAGAGGAGTGGTACAGTGCCCTTGGTCAATATTACAACAAGTTTGTTGTATGAGCAGAATCTCATACGGTGACCATTTCCACAGGTGTCAGTATTGAGGGAAAGTATTAACTTCTGGTTAACTCGTACTCTTCCCATCCCCCGGGGACTGCGGGTTGGCATGCGGAAAGAGCCCTTGCACACACACGTTTGAAAACCAGATTGCTGTAGGTCATAAGTGGACATTATCTGGATATAACTCACTCTTTTACTGAACCACTGTATCACTTACAATCAATCGCAGAACTTACGGAGCTTTCCCCAAAATTAGTGGAGCTTTGCCCAAATGTGTGTGTTTTGGGGCAGATTGGGAGTGAGGTATTGGGTGGCTGTGGGATGGGGCTTATTCTGACCCTTTTCTGCATTTTGAAAAGTTGGGCGGTATGCAACAGTGTTTCAATGGTGTTACACAAGAGCTGACACTTCACTAAGGTCCTCTTCACTGTCCTCTTTCTCAGTTACCCAGATTGCCCCCCACATCTGGTTATTTACCCACTACTTTAATGTCTCTTGTCCCTTCCCCCCTCTGGGCACAGGCTCCAATCATTGGGCCACTTGTCACCACAATTCGTGTCAGAGCAGGGGGTCGATTGAGCCGTTTCGGGCTTAGTGTAGTCCCAGGATGCCCGTAAGGACACTCGATGTCTCTGCAGCTCCAGATTGTCCTAACTAGTCTCCCACTCCCAGTACAGTATCCACCGTCTGCGGACCTCTCACTCTGCACCTCGCCTGCTCAGCATAGCTCTGGTTGACCCTAACGGAGGAGATCCAAGCTAAATCCTTTGGCTTTCATTTGAACTTGACTAGGACACTGCACACAATGTAGTCGGGTCAGAGGAACTCAGTTAAGGGTAGGTGGTTAATTTAATCGACTGAGGTTTCTGTAGTTCCATCTTACCCTCCAATAGCTTGGATGAATTATCATACCCAAAACTGAAAGAAAGGTCATGACCTCTGCTCTATACATTCTGGAGAATGCAGTAACCAAATCCCCCAGATGGAATTGATTGGGGTCTTTTAATTCCTTGGATCCAACACACTTTGCTATGGGGCGCAATTCACAAAGAAGTGCTCGGTCTAAGTTGGGTATCTATAGATTCATTCCGTTGGAACAGATTCACAACATGATTGATGGTAAATAAGTAGATGGGAATTGTTTTTCAGTACATATAGACAGGCAGGAAGTCTTATAGCTGGCTCTTTAAAACACGGACAGGGTAATGGACCAAACAGGGACTTTATCTGCCAATCACATCTAAATTTTAATGAAATCAGAGGCATTGCTTGTGGCCCTTGTCGGATTCAGCATGACTTTAACTTAAATTTACTTTTGCATAAACACAAGCCTAGTTTTATGATGACCATGTTTCATTATAATGTGCTAATTATCATTAATATGTAGTCAAATAAAAATGTAGAACTGCAACATGTAGCAGATGTACTGTATCGTAATACGCTTATTCATGTTCTGAGGAACAGAAGTGAAATATTTACCGCTGGCAGCTTCCTCTGATGTCGATATATTTTTATTGATGAATTTACAAAACAGAAGCTGGTTAGAAAAAAGTCCTGAAATCAGCATATTACCTCCGCTAGAAATAAGTGTCATAAAACACCCAACATTCAATAGAGAGAATGAATGCGGAAAATCCTGGAAACCAATGCGATTAGTGCTGCACTTGTTTCATTTGCAAAGAGCAATGAACTTGTTACAGTGTTACTGAAACAGATTGGTGGCCCATGTGCACTAAGCAGTATTCTGTGCTATGCATTAACAGAACATGACTATATATATATATATATATATATATATATATATATATATATATATATATATATATATTTATATATATATATATTTCCACCACTATAATTGTATTATAAGGGACAGATTGCTGCTGGCCAGTATTGTCTATCCAGGTCAGGAAGAGTCACTGCACGATAGACATAGGATTCTCCTACCTCTGACATTACATGACTGCTGGAAAACATTTATACTGACTATGAGTATATTTCGGTTGGACAGTATCTCAGGTACCCTGGTTACCCCCAGCCAAAAATGACTAATGAAAAAGTAAACCCCCCCCCCCACAACAAATAAACCGAAACTTTGCAGTACCTCTTATAACCGCTACTACACATTATACTATCATCACCATCATCATTAATTGCTATAGCGCCAACATATTCCGTAGCACTTTACAATTGGGGACAAAGAACTACAGTAAGAAACAAACTGGGTAAAACAGACAAAGAGGTGAGTAGGCCCTGCTCGCAAGCTTACAATCTATAGATACTATATATTTTATATTTGAAATTACTCTTTACAAAAAAACATAACCGTTAAATAATAGTAAATAGGATACTCAAAAGTTTTCCCAACACCAGAGTATAAGAAATTATACAGTCCTGTAAATAACTAGGGCGATAACTAGGAGCGTTCATGCACTCGATCGATCCACACACCTCATCAGAGGACCCAGGTTGAGCCGATGGCCCCATCTTGGTCTGCAAAAACAGATGTGTGGCTTCGCCAAGTCATAGCTTACCACATTCTGATTGGCAGGACACTGTGAGTAGGTGGTGTAACTGCATCATTATGGGGCAAGGTGACCTCCCTCTTCTCCACTGGTTTGCCGCAAGTACCAGTTACAGGTGAGTGTGAAACCCATCCGCCAACGTGAGCAGGAGAAGACATGGCCGTCCCACCTGTCAGGACCCTTGGGAGTGTCCCGTTCTGTCTTTCTCACCGTGCAGTCTCCTTATTACGTTACAGCAGATCCATATACTCTCATAGGACTGAATATAGTGTCTCTTCACTTTCTGTTATGGAAGCCCCATTTATCACAATAAACACCGGCAGTGGTACAAGTGACCTTTCAGCGGAGACGGTCTGACCTCAAAGCTATAATTTAATTCAGCTAATGGCCGGAAAGTTTTATTCAAAGTTGGCTGAATTTGTGAAGACTCTTTATAAATAATACATTTTAATCATGAAGACTGCAGATCTCAGGTACAGGGGTGAAAAATGCATCTTGCTGGCAGCTTCCTCTGGTGTCAACATGCGTTTATTGATGAATTTTAGAAAACAGAAATTGCTTATACATAAAATCCTGCAATCAGCATATTACCTCAATTACAAATAAAGGTCATGAAATGCCCAGCCTTCAATGTAGCAAATAAATGTACTGCCCAGAAGGCCTGTGATGTGTTTACTTGTTTCATTAGAAGAACTAACAGAAGCATAATATATACATCAGGGGCAAATGCAGGATTTGTAGAGGGGGGTTTCCACACCACGCCGCCAGTGGGCGTGACCAGCATGCATGGGGGCATGGCTATAATATTAGGCAGTGCTTGGCTACTCTCCAACTCTTCCTATCCCCACAATATACATGGGCAATGCTGCGTGGACTACTGTTAGGTGCACACAGCTCTCCCTTTTCGAGCAGAGCCGTGTGAAGCGGGGGCAGGGTCCAGCCACCTCAATTATACAGTGCCCCAGGCTTGGAGGGGGGTTTCCAGGCACTAGGAAACGCCCCTCGGTTTGCCTATGAAGTGGACGTAAGCGTGAGAATCACAGAAATCTGTATAGGCGCTGTGAGTGAAAAGTGGAAGAGTGAAAGCCAAAATGGATTCCACAAGCTAATGGTTAAAATAGCTTCTTATAATATCCCCATATTCAAGTGTACTGTAGACACGATGAGCAGACCCTGCAAGAGGTTAAATGTTGGAAATAGGAAAAGGTTTTTAGTTCCTGTTATAGGACTACATGTATTGTGATTAACGCTCTGCTCATAAAAGGTTTTAACAAGGAACTGTTCTTACTAAACCACAGATGTTCTATACATAAGCAATGTCTTAATTTAATTAATTTTAAGATTATAGAAAGCTTACGTCATCTGTATGTACCTTTATGGACAATTCATGAGATCGTGCTCAAGATATGGTCTCAAATCAATCAACAGATTTACGGCGCCCTATGAGATGGATTTCTGAACAGGCACTAAAGTGAATTCTCTTGTAATGATAGAAATTATGTGTTCCTGGTTACATGTTCAGTGTCCTGTATTAATGCATGCTTTGTTCATTATAGAACTTGCTCCTGTTTATTATTGAATTTGGATAAGTGCAGCCCACGGGCTATATAAACTGTCTGTATACTCATATTGAGATGTCTGTTCTTGTATGAAGTAGGAATCTGTGCTGCAAGTAAGAAGGTTTGCATTTCGTTTGACTGGGGCACTGTATAATTGAGGTGGCTGGACCCTGCCCCTGCTTCACACAGCTCTGCTCGAAAAGAGAGAGCCGCATACAGCTAACAGTAGTGCACCAAGCATTGCCCATGTATATTATGGGGATAGGGAGAGTTGGAGAGCAGCCAAGCACTGCCTAATGTTATAGCCACGCCCCCATGCATGCTAGTCACGCCCACTGGTGGCGTGATGTAGAAACCCCCCTCTGCAAATCCTGCGTTTGCTCCTGTCTATGCCTTCACGAGAAATACGCTTTGCAAACTAGCATACTTCTTATTCTGCATCAGTCCATTCATGCCTATCAGCAGTGGCTCCAGTATGCAAATGAGGGGGGAAGAGGCGAATTCAGCAACATTCTAGTAGTATAAAAAGAATGATGGTAACGATTACTGGTCTCTGAGCAGATGAAACAACAGCTTATACTTATATCCTTTTTCTCTATTTTAGATACGGTCACCTTAAACTCTTTTGTTGTTTTATAAAGCAGAATGACGTTTACCTGCAAGACTTAGGAAACATTTCTATAAATATAAAGTGAAAACAAATCTCGTTTTTCCTGAAGAGAACATTTCACCTTTAAATAATCAGCAAGACGTCAGTCAGGTCACAGGGCATTGTGTACAGTGGAGATTGGAGGATTCTTCCTATAAGCTACAACAATTTAATATAACAGAGGAAGCTTCGATCTATACACAGCCGATCCCCCCCATAATCTTCCATCAGCTCTTTGTGAAAAACGATCTGATAAACTGGGTCACCATGAGACTCACATGTAGCGTGACCCATTTACTATAGATGTCTTTAAATAGACACCAATATCCCCATAATAAGCATAGACTGCTTTCACAGGGCGTTATCTTATCTTTGCTCAGAATTTACATTGTAGCGGGCTCTGTAAAGCAAGATACTGGCGCACATATTATTCCAATCCATCTCTGTAATTACGCTCTGGGTAGACACAGCAATCGCCAGATACATTGTTTCCAACACATCCAGTTTTACCGCTAAATAATGCTCTGGTCTCATTCTTACACTTTCCAGTGGAAGCAACTTGGTCTGACCTATTTGTTGTGGGAAACTCAAATAATTGGATGAAGTAAATCAAATTGATTAATATTATTTCACCGTGCGCTTGCGATCAGTACACCACGTGTTATTGGGCAGCATGTTCGCTCAGTGGTTAGCACTTCTGCCTCACAGCGCTGGGGTCATGAGTTCAATTCCCGTCCATGGTCTTATCTGTGTGGAGTTTGTATGTTCTCCTTGTGTTTGCATGGGTTTCCCCTGGGTGCTCCGGTTTCCTCCCACACTCCAAAAACATACTAGTAGGTTAATTGGCTGCTATCAAAATTGACCCTAATCTCTCTGTGTATGTGGGTGTGTATGTGTCTATATTAGGGAACTTAGACTGTAGGCTCCAATGGGGCAGGGACTGATGCGAACGAGTTCTCCGTACAGCGCTGCGGAATCAGTGGCGTTATATAAATAAATGATGATGATGATGATGTTATTACGCAATCGCATGGATAAATAACGCACACATACATTTGCACTCACACATTCATTATGTAAATAGTTCACTTTAATAAACCTCCAACACACAGTTATTTATAATCGAATGTAATAGATTTAATAGTTTAATACAATAATGTTAAAACTACTATGTTGATATCTAGGGTTCAGGATATAGGAAACATATCATGTTTAGTATCATTCTAACCCACTTTTCACCATCAGACATCCGCTACTATCGGCTAAACGGTAGCATCTTGCGTATGCAAATTACTGATGATAGAGGAATAATGATCAGAATGATATTGTGTGTGTAACAAAAATAAACCAGTTTAAACCAGCTTTTCGGAGGGAAGACACATATGCAGCTGTTGGAGAGTTGACCCCAACCCAAAGGTGGGCATTGTTTGAATGACCTATGACCTGCATTATACTGGACAGACCTGAATCCTGAATCTATGGAAACATGCCAAGACATCACTACTGTTTTTTATGTATCACAAACTGTATATAAACCAGGCTCTGGGATCACTATATAGTCTACTTGACCACAGACTTCAGAATTGAATGACTGTATGCTAGATCCATAGCGCTTGCGCATGTATCGGCTGTACTTTATTGATTGAATTGTTATTTGTTGCATTTTGCAATTAAATCTCTTTGTGTGTTGGAACCACACAAATCGCAGCGGACAATTTTCATTGATAGTAACTAGACGGAAATAACAGTTGTTAAGGAAAAAACCCTTTACCATAAAAGGTGATGTCAATTCATATCCTCTAATTGATCATCAGTTTCTCTACGGGGCAGAGGAAATTGAGTATCGTTCAGCTGCCTCAGCCAGGCTTTAATGGTAAATTATGGCGATAGGTTTTCTATTAATGCCATAAGTGGAAATAGAAAAATCTGTTCTATCTCCTATTGTTAATAAACAGGCCTGTAAGGGTTAAAGTTTTGCAGAGCTGCAAAACAATTGCAACACGCTAACAGCAGCGATAGTCGACTGCCAAGTTCTACTACAGGGCATATGGAACCTGCGAGCTCAGACTCCTATCTTTTCAAACACACGTGACACAGGTCAGCTGAAATCTCCAGCTCACAAGTAGATAGCTTAGAAGCTTTAAGGCAGCGGAACATAATATAGGAAAATGTTTGATGGCCTGTTAATTCATTTAATTTGCCCTATGTTCCTGCGATTGGAAAATCAGTGGGAACAAGAAAACCGAACATTGTGTGCCAGGTGGAATGGGTAAGACTGGAAGGTACAATTCAGGGACAATTGAATGCATTGACTATTGCAATTCCCTTCTTACCGGTCTTCCCAAAATCAGACTTGAACCCCTACAATCTATTTTGCACGCAGCGGCTAGATTGATTTTCCTTGCAAACCATTCTTCCTCTGCTCAGCCACTCTGTCAGTCTCTACATTGGTTGCCAAATCCAATATAAAATTCTTCTACTAACATACAAGGCCATCTGCACCGACATACATCTCCTCGCTTGTCACCTCCGTTCTGCACAAGATCTGCGTCTCTCTTCCACTCTCATCACATCCTCCCATTTCCGGTTACAGGACTTTTTCGGGTTGCACCCACTTTGCGGAATTCCCTCCCTCGCAGAATAAGACTTTCCTCTGGTCTTCAAAGCTTCAAGCGTTCTCTGAAAATCCACCTCTTCAGACAAGTTTATAATATTCCTCAACCACATCTTAATCTCCCTATGTTACCCTATTACCACCCTCTACACAAGACAACAACCCTCTGACGAACATTGCTATGTGACTGAACACACGGTCCACTCAATACTTTTACCTTTGCAATCTAGCTGGTCCAATGTGCAATATGATGTAGCACATGTCCTTGTGTTTCAAACTCCCATTGTCCCATAGATTGTAAGCTTGGTTCTTTTACCTCTCTGTCTGGATGTATTACCCAGTATTGTTTTATTAATGTTTGTTCCCAATTGTAAAGCGCTACGGAATTTGCTGGCGCTATATAAATAAATGTTGATGATGATGATGATGATGATGCTTAAAAAGTTTGTCTTTCAGTGTCTGGAAATAAGTGTGACATCCCGACTGTCCTTTGGGAGAGGAATCGGTCACTCACCCTGAATACTTCAATCCAAGTCTTATAGTTGTTGGTGATTCTCTTTAATCAAGAGGTTATTTAATAGGACACTGGCAGATATTCACTGATAGATTATTATACTTCCTGAACTACACTGTGTCCAGGCCCTCGAACCCTCAGTGCCAGTTTATTTGGAATCAGCTGCGGTTGGTTCTATGATCCTGGCACAGTCTCAGTGTTCCAACACAAACTATGCACATTATATGTGTGATAGACAAATGAGGACTACAATCCTCATATCTTATGTTTAAAGTGAACTGAATATATTCTATTTGTTGCCTCTTTATAAAGCACTGACATATTATGCAGCTCATTTTAAGTGTACTTGATTTGTATTTAGAGTTAAGTTCATTTATTTAAAACTGTTCCACGAAATATTCTCCTGGTTTTGGTTGGTAAATTGCACCTACTGTCCTTAACTTTTCCCGATCCTACTCCAGCCACAAAACGCACAGAAGAATGAGCCGAGTTGCATTGTGTTACCTGAGGTCTACAGTATTTAGAATGTAGCAACACGACAGCCATAAACCTATATACTAGAACATATTCGATACACTGTTTATTCTGTTGCATCGATATTTTGCTATGCACGGATCAAACCCCTGGCTGATTACTTTTTTCTTATGACTAAATTAAATAATTCCAAGCCCATCTATTACAGACATGCCTTGGTAGCTGCGCCTCTTACCTTCCTCCCACTTTACACCCTGCCGGGCTCTGCTAAATGAGTCAATTAGATGACAGCACGGAGACAAACACACGTGTGCGTGGCCACGGGATACTGACGGATCCTTGCTGATGGGAAGCAGAGCAGTCAGAGGAGCTAAAGACAATTCTAAAGCTTCTCTATCAGCAAAGCTGTTTTCAGATCAGCACCTGCAGGGCTCTGAAAGTACAAAGCGGCTCACGCAGGGCCCACTTCTCCATGAATTTTGTCTAGAAAATACCAGGAATTAAATTTACCGGGAATGCCAACAGTTCTGTTATGGAATAGCTTTATTTTGTAGTAAATTAAAGTTTAGACTGATCCAGGGGGTGACTGTCACAAACAACACTCACTTGAGCCTGTGTGATGTGTATGTGACAAGGGGTTAATCACTACAAGGCCACCTGGTCGGCTAAAAATAATTAATAACCCTCAAAGTAATACTTCATACTCTTCACTAACCCAAAAGTGCCACCACCACGATTTGATTTCAAACCCAGCAATTTGTCGGTTGCTCCCTTAACTCAAAACACCTTCCCAATACAATTCAACCAGAGTTATCGCTATCCAAACAATCCTGTGTATTTCAGCAGATTTTAATAACCAAGCTATCTAGCACATGAATTCATTAAGAACACAATAGCAGAACATTATTAAATGGAATTTAAGATGACAAAATATCCACAATGCTTAAGGTATAAACAATAATATAACAAAATGACTCATGGTAATCATTTGAACCAATAGTTTTGATAGCTTTGCAATCAATTTGGAATGATACATTCACAAGGTATGTAGAAAGTGATTTGATAATTAATATCACAATTAAAATCACTTCAGAAAGTTGTTAGACAAGCACATAATTCCTCAACTTCAGTGCATGGAGATGCCATATTCAACCATCAGCCCTCTGCAGAATTTAGGACTGATATTTTAACGGAAGAGATCATGGCACAGCCTCCTAAACTCACCAGCGAGGTCTAAAAGTCTGCACAATGCCAACCTTATATAATCCTACATTAAAGTGAATAATGATGCAATTTGGGCTGTAGATTAGTAGTATTCTAATTATAACAGTTATGATTGTAATCAGGGCCGGATTAACCCTAGGGCTAACTGGGCTACAGCCCAGGGGCCTCGCGCATCCAGGGGGCCCTTGAAAGTGCTCAGCAGCGTTATTGATCGGTCGGGGGCGCCCCCGGCACGATCAATGCTGCTGAGCACTTTCACTGCAGTCCTTCCCCGGCGCGCTGTAGTCTCCTTACTGAGGAGATCTCGTGAGTCTCACTCTCACAAGATCTCCTCAGTAAGGAGCATACAGCGCACCGGGGAAGGACTGCAATGCCAGGAGAAGAGGGTAAGTGCCTTGGGGGCGGCTCGGCTCACCGGGGGGGCACCTCGGATCACAGGGGGGGCCCTCTCGGGGGAATGGAAGTCCCCTTAGCCCAGGGGCCTCCATTCCCTTCATCCGGCCCTGATTGTAATGTAAACCATTACATTCATATATTGCTTATACAAGCATCACAAAGTATACTTAAGAATATACAAATATTGATATCTCTGTCTGTTCTAAAATCAACATTATGTTGAATTGGTAAATAACCATTTTCTAAGTTCTAAATAACTTAAAGAGCTGAGTTTGCAGAACATAGTTCATTGCATTCATTTTAAGAAAAACAATGTCGTAAGACATAAGCCAATAATGTGCAAAAGCACATTAAGGAGCAAGGGTCCTCTTAGAGGGAGCAGGGTAACCCAGCAGCACAGAGTATATCAGGAGATGAGGGATGTGTTAGTGAGGACAGGGCTGCATGTGACAAGGGCAGTGACATGATGTGAGGAAGGGAATGGAGGCAGCAGAAAGCCACAGACTGAGAGTTATATAGTGGAAGGAGCAGGGTCCCCAGCAGCACAGAGTATATCCAGGGCTGCCAAGAGGAATTCAGGGCCACGGTACAACAAATTCATGGGGCCCCCCCTTATAGTTGAGCAAGCAAAAAAATTCAGCAAACTTTTTCAGCGGTATGGTCTCACAATTGGGGGCGTGGCAATGCGCCGTTGGGGCGTGGCTAGCACAATAAAATCACTAGGTCTTGAATTCCGCGGAGCGTGACATTTGTACAAGCACTCCTGATTTTCAGGACATCTAGCACCCTTGTGTAGTATAGGAAGAATGCAGTGTGTACAGAAAGAGTTCAGTCTTGGCCTGCGCCCACTGGGCTCACCAAACACTCACCAAATATTGGCATTGTCCCTACTAGAATCACAACATTTCACACACTATGCTGCTCTGTCCTACCTGTTCTTCTCACTTTTACCACATGTGGCTGCTGGTTTCTTTAGTTGCGGCTTGTCTGGATCCCGGAATGTTGGAGGACCTATTTGGAAAAAAAAATGGCTACATTTAGAAAATTACAGCCAGCCCCACCGTTAAATCAATAACATCCATGATTAATAATTAGGCCTTCCCACAGCCCCAACATTAAAATAGTATTCCCCTTACCCCGCAAACAAAATAGCAGCCATTAATTAGCCACCATCTACCTCACACACACTACATTGCCAAAAGCTGCGTGCCATCACACCCACATTACTGTGCCCCTTTATCATTACCACGCTATGCCCCCTTATGATCACACTGCGCCCTCCATGCTGCCTTTGCCCCTTTACAGGGCCGCCGAGAGGGGGGGGGGGGGCGGGTACTAATTACCCGGGCCCGGGCATGTCAGGGGGCCCGGCCCGGGCCCTAGTGCCGACAATTTTTTTTATTTTTTTGTCGGGGGGGGGGGGGGGGGGGGGGCTCGGTCGTTGGTGGGGGGAGCAGGGTAGTTAAAAAAAAACAAAACATACTCACGTGATTACGGCGCCGGCGTCCCTCTTCACTGCTGCTCTGTGCTTCATTACTCCAGACTGACTGAATGCCAGGTGTGAAATCATCATGTCACGCCCAGCATTCAGTCAGTCTGGAGCAATGGAGCACAGAGCAGCAGAGAAGACAGGGAGGAAGAGAGAAGTAAAGGTTGGTGAAGGGAGGAAAACGGGGTGGCAATGGCAGCATGATATCAGAAGATGTGTGATAACCAATGAACCTCTGTATAAAATAAATTCATCCAACTTATTTTAGTACTTTGAGAAAACACACCCAAAAATTAAAACACTTTGCATTAACACTTTAACACAAATGGGAATTTGCTTCGTTATCCATCATTTAAGATACTTCACACAGAAAAGAAAATACTTGCAAATATCCCTTGGCATTTATTTATTGCAACAAAAATGTCAATGTTTTAAATTAAATTTTCTTTCACACCCCCCGCTGTTCTGGGCTTACCACATACTTCAGTATGTACAAAGTGAAGATGACACGTTATATTTTTGTACAGGACATAGTCGGTAAGACATAGTCATTATAGTGAGACAGCGAATTAGCACCTCTGCCTTCATCTTGTCTGATTTGCTTAGCTGGGACTGCAAACATTTGCTACATCAAGGAAGGTTACAAACAGTAATTTGTAGTTGTACTTGTATGAAATTTCTATAAATAAATGTATGATTTATGTGCCATAGAGATAGTTACATAATGTCAGGACACATAGTTTGCAGAACACGCATTGTTTACAAGAGTACTTAGAATAATATTCAGACAAAGTGCTGCTTTAGAAGACTTGCTATAGACAGTTAGTTCTGTAAGAAAGGGATGTGTTTGAATGGAAGCTGTTGGCATACAACACTGGGAGAGATGCATTATCCCATTATCCTGTCAATGGTAAAGCTTGAGGTTAGAAATGAGCTTTTTTTGCTATAGTCTGCTTGCACGAAAAAACAAAACGATTTGTACTGCAGATATCTGTTCAAATAAATTACTTACAGTTAACCTCTCTGGGCTTTCAAGTCTCGATTGGATCTGTCTAGTTGGCGCAGTCTAAAAAAGCAGGATACATCTTTGTAATGACATCTTCGTCCCCCTCCCCAAAACTAAAGTGGCAGCACGGTGTCACTTCTGCCTCACAGCGCTGGGGTCATGAGTTCAATTCCCGACCATGGCCTTATCTGTGAGGAGCTTGTATGTTCTCCCCGTGTTTGCGTGGGTTTCTTCCGGGTGCTCTGGTTTCCTCCCACATTCCAAAAACATACTGGTAGGTTAATTGGCTGCTAACAAAATTGACCCTAGTCTGTCTGTCTCTGTGTGTGTGTGTGTGTCTGTGTGTGTGTATGTTAGCGAATTCAGACTGTAAGCCCCAATGGGGCAGGGACTGATGTGTGTGAGTTCTCTGTACAGCGCTGTGGAATTAGTGGCGTTATATCAATAAATGGTAATAATAATAACTGAACATTTTATTATATCTTTATGTACCTAATTTTTTTTTTTTTTAAGTGTGTTTATTAGAACTCCCTTATTTTTTGTGTTATTTTTCTTGTAGGAGGTCACATATTGTGATAGACTTGTATGCCTATGTAAACCAGCTTCATGACAATAGTAGAGTGGCCTTCTTGCAATGGGATCTATTTCATGTTATGACATAAAAGGATCACATGTATTTTCAGGCAGATGACAGCTTGTTATCGTCTTCAGTTGTAGTCTTGTAAAATTATATTAAACACTGAGTCAAACACATCTCTCTGAGAGCACACACAAGCTTATGAATCTTTAATCGTGACCTTTCCTTGCCTGCGCGCTTCTAGTGTATCCGATTGGCTCTGAACGAGGCATTAACAGCGGGTCTCTTAATTACCCGCTCGTATGGATGAAGCTGCGGGTGGGAGACGGATTTTTAGCTGGGCCGCTAAACCCACAAATCTTCTTTGTTGCGGCTACATTACTAGCGGCTTTCACCTAGTGCTGGAAACCACATGTTTTATTGTATTAGAAAATTGAAATTAAAATGTATTCAGCTTCTTTCCTTATGTCTTACACTTGGTTGTATCATAGGAAAATAGTTTTAAGAGGAAAGTTAGAAACTTTCCCTCTGAATCTATAAACATAATGAACTTTTCATACATAATGATTGGGTCTTATTTTATATTTTCTGTCTTTGTTGTATAGAGTTTTCCTGTTCTACGGTTTTCCAGCAGATTTAGGCCTAACATGGTCAATGCAACACCCCCCCCAACTACACCACGGAGCAGAATGAACTAACGCCGTGGTCCCAGCGCTATTTATAGACTATAAATACCAGGGAATTTACATATACAGTACGGAATGGCAAAGCAAAAGCAGAACTCGAAGATCGTATCACGGGAACCTCGCACCTCAGAAAAAAATGTATGTTTCGTCACAAGATTTAATTAGCACAAAATTCTGCTGCAACTTGCATTTTTCATCCATCCATCTACTTTTTCCCATTTGAATTAAATTGGCATCTGTGCATCTTACAAGCGCTCATTAAAACGGCAGAGGTTATATAGTTAACCAGGAAAGCGTCTAGCATTCTTATCACAGTAATTACTATCTAATATGCTAATTACTCAGCTGGGCAGAGATTTGACCTCTCCCTGCTTTAATCAGTGCTCCCATACTTATGGAATGAGCATAGTTGAGAGTGCTGACGTGGAGCGAGGAAGGAACAGAGGGGCCACGGCGGTTTAAATCAAACACAATGAGTAATTTTTATACTGGGTGCATTCTCCCTGATGAATGGAAGGGAGTTTTATGAACAAAAAATTTAATTTATTTTATTTTCATTGGTGTCGAGTCCTCTTTAAACATTTAACAATTACACCTACAGACCATCTATTCAGGATTTTCTTGCACATGCACAGGCGAGCCAATGAAACAGAAATATAAATGCACAGAAAACGTCTCTGTCCTAGAAAATGAATGAGGCAAAAACTGCTGCTGAAGACCTTGTTTAAAAGAGGCGGATCAGTGAGAGCATTTCTCATTTACTGGTTATTTGTTAGTTACTTTTATGTTCAATTTACAATTAACTGCTCAAATCTTTATTAGTAGATTTTGCGTTCCACTTATACAAGCGCAAACTAAAAAGTCATAGTTAATAAAGTTATATTAAAATTAATTATATCAAATAATATTATATGGTTATATGAACTATTATGCTGTATTACACTAAACTATACAAATCTGCTTACACTATACTTTAAACCTAATTTTAGCACAGATTGACTAAAATGATACATTTTTGTTTCAAAATTCATATTTCTACTGGATATTTAGGGCAGGCCAAATACCACTGACATATTAAGCTTTAGACTGCTCAGTTTGATCTGTGTTTCTGAACCATTTTTCTCTTGTTCTACAGACACATGGGGGTATATTTACTAAACTGCGGGTTTGAAAAAGTGGAGATGTTGCCTATAGCAACCAATCAGATTCTAGCTGTCATTTTGTAGAATGTAGTAAATAAATGATAACTTATTTACTACATCTCCACTTTTTCAAACCCGCAGTTTAGTAAATATACCCCCTGGTGTTACATAAATACAGTATATTGTAATGCATACACCTGTAGCCTGCTCTTCAATCTGTTATTATAAGATTCTAGTTATCATTTATTTTAGTACATTCTACAAAATGATAGCTAGAATCTGATTGGTTGCTATAGGCAACATCTCCACTTTTCAAACCCGCCGGAAACTATCAGCTTGATACATTTACCCCAAGTGTCAGTATGCCATTTTTTCAGGGACCCTACAGTGGCAGTGTGCTATTGTTCTAGGGCCCTTACTGGCATATATAAGAGAGGGGACCCTATTGGTGTAGATCCTACTGGATTTAGTGAGAAAAATTTACCTATATTACAGAATAAACAAGTCTACTGAGCCTGTCACACATATATTAGAAGCGCATATGCTGCACACTGAGCGAGACCTTCACTTGCCCTCTGCAATTTTGCCTCTTCTCCGCCGGGCAGCGTACAGTCCCTAAAGGACCACAATGGTTCAAGAAGAGGAAATGGAAAGATCTCTCCGAGCAGGAGCAGATCAGGACAGCAACTCCAGAGATGTAAGGAAGCCGGATCTTTTCCGGAGGCGAATGCTAACCTTTCCTGACAAATGCAGACCAAATTAATTTCCCAAGGATTTGATTTTTTGCTGGAATGAAGCAATGGTGAGGATAAAGTTGTCTGAATTGTGTAATATCTCTGGACATTAACCTTTTCATTAACGATTAGTTTTTAACAGTCCAGTTAATGAGAGAGTTGTTCTGTTGATTGATGAAAAAAAATGCATTGACCCTAATATGTATGTTGTACAATGTAACTTGGTTACCCAGTATGATACAGTGCAGGAAAAATCCAACCACTTGATTTTGATGGCGCCATTCATACCTTTTACATTTTCGTCTGTACGGTACTGGCGGCAGGCGATAAGCCCAGCAGGATGGTTCTGGAACTGAACAGGTATCGGAACCTGCAGGGGATGTGGGGGAGCTTCACAGCGCATTCCCCTTTGGAACGCACACAGAGTAACGGCACAGATGTAAAAGTATAGATTTTTCCTTGCACCCCACAGAGGTTTTTAGGAAAATCTGCGAAAAGAGAACAGCCGGACACCCGTAATAACGTCCGGCAGCTCATCTCTAGTAATTGATTTCCCTCCTTAGGGGGCAGATTCAGTTTGGCGTGATGTGTCTCCGGAACGTCCACGGAACACAGCGAGCTGATGTTATAGCTGGAATATTAGCGGAAATCTCCACTGTAATGGCTGACAATGTGTAGCGCGGACATCGCGGTGATGTCTGCGCCCAACATCACCAGCGACTGAATCTCCCCCATAATAATGTTTTACACTTTTAGGGGCATATTCAATTGTTGGCGGAAACGCCGAAAATCTTACGCTCTGCGCACTATTACTGTTATTACGGTAATACGATAATTTTCTCGCTGGATTTCAGCTCGCAGCTCCCTGAGCCGCGAGCTGAAATCCAGCTTACTATTACCGTATTAACGGTAATAGTTTTTCTGCAGCGCGGAAAAGAAACAATTGAATATGCCCCTTAGGGTATGTACACAAGGGGGGGAATTCAATTCCCCCCGAATTTGCGTGGCGTTAAAACTATTATCATTATAACAGTAGTTTTAACCGGGCTTTCTACTCGCAGCTCAGGGAGCTGCGAGCAAAAAGCCGGCATCGAAACTACCGTAATAACGGTAATAGGGTGTATTATTAACGTAATAACAGTAATTACCGTAATAACGGTAATAATGCGCAGGCTGTGTTACTTTTACCCATAACGCAGCCAATTGAATTCCCCCCAAGGAGCCTTTAACAGGCAGAGAGTGTCGCCAATAATAGCGATCTAATGATTACAGTCATGATGTCACTCACCGGACTGTGAGTGCTTCTTCCCGGACATTTAGGAACCGTGGCCGTCCACCATCCTGAGGGTCTGCGCATGCGCAGCCCTTTTCTATACTTCAGTGTATACTCCTTTAACTTAATTGGCAGATCAGGCAACCTCCCTATATTAAGCACCTGTGGTCACTACCACGTTGCCTGATCTTGGAGTCTCATTCCCCATGAGTCTCTGAAGGTGTTCCTGTGTTTCCTTGTTTATTCAGCCCTGCTGATTCCTGTGGTTTCCAAACCACTTCTACCTCTGTGGTTTCCAAACCACTTCTGCTACTGTGGTTCCCATACCACTTCTACCATCTACTGTATCATCGTGACTGTGAGCTGATTCCTATCCGCTGCCTCCGTGCACTACAGTCTTCTAATCACTTCAACTCTACCATGTATCATTGGGACTGTTAGCTGATGCCTATCCGCTGCCTCCGTGCATTACAGGCTTCAACCACATCCACTCACCTGTTCATGATTGTGACTGCCAGCTGATTCCTATCCGCTGCCTCCGTGCACTACAGTCTTCAACCTGCAACCCGTCTGTGTTTCATCGTGACTGTTTAGCTGATTCCTATCCGCTGCCTCTGTGCGCTTCAGTCTTCAGTCCTTGTCTACTCTACCGTGTTTCCTTGAGTCTGCTGCCACTATTGCTACCCGCTACTCTCCGTGATCATCTGTTCCAGTTCAACTCTGTTTCGGTGTCCCATCGTTACTGCACCTGCTGGTTGCTATTGGTTACCTCCGTGTTCCCGCAGAGACCCGCTGCTGTTACTTCTCAGCGCTACTCATCCATCTACTGCTGATCCGCTCTCCACGCCTTCCTGTGTTCCCTGCTGGTCTACCTACCTGTGCGCTGCACCTGCTAGACCCCTGCTTCACCCATCCAGGGACTTGTATCCTGCTGGCCTCCTGCCCTTCAGGTATCTCTGCACTCCTGTCTGACTGCCTTCTCCTGAACCACGGTATGCATACTTCCCATTGACTGTGCTGTGTATTGCATACCTTGCTGGACTGTGTTGGTTCTCCTCTGGAGTGTACTATCCGCTGAGTCTATTGCCATCATTGACTGTGTTGGTTCTCCTCTGGAGTGTACTATCTGCTGACTCTACTGCCATCATTGACTGTGTTATCTCATGCCGGATTACTTCAAGAGACTTTCTATATTGGCAGTGTTGTTCAGTCATTTATACATTTATATTGTGCATATTACTGTGGATCAAAGTCAAGGTGCCCGTGTATATATTGTGTTGCAGTCTCTCCCCGTGCACCTCCTCACATATATATTCAGTAGTACAACTTGCTAGTGGCAGACCACTGACTCCTGTTTACAGTTTCACCTGTTCCAGTATCCTCTCACATAGCAGTGGTACAACTTGCTAACGCAGACCACTGACTCCCCGGATACCTCCACTTGGATTCCATTCCTTCACTCAGACAGCGGTACAACTTGCTATCCGCAGACCGCTGACTCTCATCACCTCCTCGTTTCTGTTGGACATTCCTCCTCACTATAGCAGTGGTACAACTTGCTACCGCAGACCACTGACTACCTTCACGTGTCCTTTGTCCATACAGTTCCTCGTGTATTACTACCTCCATATTGCCAGTGCTGCTAGTCATAGACTTTCCTGAGCATCTCATCATCTGCTATTTCCTGTTCCGTGATCACCCTGCTACCAGAGTACCATATTACCACCTATACTGCTCTGGTAAGCCTATCACCTGGTGATCCCTGGGTAAAGACTCCTAGTGCCCGTGACAGTAAGATCAGGCCATGACAGACCCAGATACGGAACCTACTGCTAAAGAGATGCTGCAGCATCTGGTCAGCCGTGTGGAGCAACAGGATGCTCGCCAACAGCTGTTACTTCAATGTTACCAATCGTTAACCTCCCAAGGAACATCTGGACAGACTGTTACAGCTAGTATTGAAGCTCCTGTACTTTCCTCCGTTTCCCCAGTGCCATCCCAGGTGTCTACAGCTCCTACGCTTCACATGCCTACTCCGTCAAAATATGACGGGGACCCCAAAACTTGTAGAGGTTTCCTTAACCAATGTTCAGTCCATTTTGAACTCCAACCTCAAAATTTTTCTACCCATCGTTCCAGAGTGGCCTATCTTATCTCATTGTTTTCTGGACAAGCCCTGGCTTGGGCCTCCCCTCTGTGGGAAAGAAACGATCCAATTCTACAAGATAGTGCCAAATT
Source organism: Mixophyes fleayi (assembly GCF_038048845.1). Taxonomy (NCBI): domain Eukaryota; kingdom Metazoa; phylum Chordata; class Amphibia; order Anura; family Limnodynastidae; genus Mixophyes; species Mixophyes fleayi. Next base: position 136,035,854 of record NC_134409.1, read on the forward strand.
CATTTCCACGTTCCGAAGTGTGTTCGATGAACCAGGTCGTGTGACCTCCGCTGCTTCCAGCATTCTTCGTTTGCGACAAGGCTCCCATACAGTAGGACAGTATGTCATTCAATTTAGGATCTTAGCCTCTGAACTTCAGTGGAACACTGAAGCATTAGTTGCCGCCTTCTGGCAGGGGCTCTCCGATAAAATTAAAGATGCACTGACTACCCAAGAGCTTCCTTCGTCACTAGAAGATTTGATCTCTCTTTGCCATCGTGTAGACATGAGATTTCGTGAAAGAGAATCTGAGAAAACAACTTCTGCTAAAGCACCTCTTCGTTTAAACCCTCAATTTCGTCCAGTTTCACCTTCTGTGATTCCCATGGAGATAGGACGTTCCAAATTATCTTTAGAAGAGAGGAAACGAAGAGTAAAGAATAGACTCTGTATCTATTGTGCTGATTCCACACATATGCTCAGTTCTTGCCCTAAGAAATCGGGAAATGCCAGGCCCTAACTAGTTCTGGAGAGGTGAAGTTAGGGTGCCTGGAGTCCTCTCCATTGTCTATGAAATCTAAAGTCTGCGCTTTCGATGTTACGATTTCCTTTGCTACCAAATCCTTTGAGTCACAGGCATTGATTGATTCCGGAGCAGCAGGAAATTTCATTTCTAAATCACTAGTGAATCAATGGTCCCTACCAGTGATCACTTTAAAAACACCCATTACTGTGACGGCTATAGATGGATCACGTCTCATCAATGGTCTCATCACCCAGAGTACGTCTCCAGTAACCCTTCAGATTGGTGTACTACACCATGAAGAAATTTCGTTTTTAATTCTTCCTGTTACGACAAGTCCGATTGTCTTAGGCCTTCCATGGCTTCAATGTCACTCTCCCCAGATTGACTGGCGCACCCCTCAAGTTACGTCTTGGGGGCCTGAATGTCACCATCGTTGTCTCTCTCAAGTTATTCCTCTTAAAGTACAGCAATCTTCCATCTCATCTTCCTCCCCGGGACTCCCTCCTCAGTATGCTTCATTTGCCGATGTGTTTGATAAAGCTCAGTCTGAACGTCTTCCTCCTCATCGTTCTTGGGATTGTCCGATCGACCTTCTACCTGGCAAGACTCCTCCCAGGGGTCGGGTCTATCCTCTCTCGTTACCTGAAACTCAAGCCACATCTGAGTACATACAGGAGAATCTCCAGCGTGGGTTCATTCGACCTTCCACCTCTCCCGCTGGAGCTGGGTTCTTCTTCGTCAAAAAGAAGGATGGATCATTACGCCCTTGTATAGATTTTCGTGGACTCAACGCCATTACTATCAAGAATCGGTATCCCATTCCGCTGATCACTGAGCTATTTGATCGCATCAAGGGAGCTCGGATATTTACTAAGTTGGATCTTCGTGGTGCCTACAATTTAATTAGAATCCGTTCCGGTGACGAATGGAAGACCGCGTTTAACACCAGAGATGGGCATTACGAATATTTAGTAATGCCCTTCGGGCTGTGTAATGCCCCCGCGGTTTTCCAGGGTTTCATCAATGAGATCTTTCGGGACTTATTATATGTATGTGTCGTTGTCTACCTGGACGACATATTGATCTTCTCACAGGACCTGCCTTCTCATCACCAACATGTGGCAGAGGTCCTCTCCAGACTACGGAAAAACTCATTGTTCTGTAAATTGGAAAAATGTTCATTCGAGTTACCCCAGATTCCATTCTTGGGGTATATAGTTTCCGGAGTTGGCCTGAAGATGGATCCAGACAAAGTAAATGCTGTACTACATTGGCCTCAGCCAACTACTCTTCGTGCCATCCAGCGTTTTTTAGGTTTTGCCAATTACTATAGACGCTTCATTCAAGACTTCTCATCCATTGCATCTCCCATTGTGGCCTTAACTCGAAAAGGGGCTAATACTAAGCAATGGTCATCTGAGGCTCTCCAAGCCTTTCAAATCCTCAAAGAGTCCTTCTCGTCTGCTCCCATTCTGCGACAACCTGATGTGACACTCCCCTTCTTCCTAGAAGTAGATGCCTCTAATGTGGGCTTAGGAGCTATTCTCTCCCAACGCTCGGAGCAACAAAAATTACATCCTTGTGCCTTCTACTCTCGGGGTCTTCTGCCCGCAGAGAAAAACTATACTATCGGGGACAAGGAGTTGCTGGCCATCAAAGCTGCATTAGAGGAATGGAGATACTTGTTGGAAGGAGCTCGCCATCCGGTGACGATCTTCACGGATCATAAGAACTTGTCATATTTGCAATCTGCTCAATGCCTGAACCCTCGTCAAGCAAGATGGTCTCTTTTCTTTTCCCGTTTTGAATTAATTATAACCTTCAAACCAGCTGCTAAGAACAAGAAAGCTGACGCTCTATCTCGAGCTTTTGTGACGTCCTCTGATGTAGAAGAGGTTCCCAACCATGCTATTCTAGACCCCAAATGTATTTCTCTGGCTGCTTCATCCACCAAAATGCTACCATTTGGGAAGACCCTCGTGCCTCCTACTCTGAGGAGGAAAATCCTTTCGTGGTTCCATGCCTCTCGTTTTTCTGGACACGCCGGTGAACATAAGACCTTTGAGATTCTCTCTCGTAGTTACTGGTGGCCTTCAATGAGGAGAGACGTCAAAGAGTTTATTGCTTCCTGTGATTTATGTTCTCAGTTCAAATCCTCCCGCAGAACTCCAGCAGGGTTGCTGCGACCACTACCCATTCCGTCCAAGCCTTGGACCCATATTAGTATGGATTTCGTTACTGATTTGCCACCAAGTAAGAATCACAATACTATTTGGGTAGTGGTAGACAGATTTTCGAAGATGGCTCATTTCGTCCCTCTGTCCGGTTTACCTTCCTCGTCTACTCTGGCTGAACATTTCATTAGAGAAATCTTCCGCATCCATGGATGTCCGTCTGAGATTGTGTCAGATAGAGGAGTACAATTCGTTTCCAGATTCTGGCGGGCCCTTTGTAAAACCTTGGGCATACGATTAGCACTCTCATCGTCTTACCATCCGCAATCTAACGGACAAACGGAACGAGTCAATCAAGATCTTGAGACTTTTATTAGGATGTTCTCTTCAGCCAACCAAGACAACTGGGTAGAATTGCTCCCTTGGGCTGAATTCGCCCATAACAACATGTACCATGAGTCATCATCCAAAACTCCATTCTTTGTGGTCTACGGTCACCATCCGTCTTTTCCGGAATTTCCTGCCCTCCCGCCCACCCAAGTTCCTGCTGTGGAGACTGCTTGTCAGACCTTCAAAAATATCTGGTCTCAGGTCAAAACCTGTTTAAAGAAGACATCTAACAAATATAAGTCTTTCGCAGATAAGAAGAGGCGGGCTATTCCACCACTAAAAATTGGAGATCGTGTCTGGTTATCTACCAAAAATATTCGTTTGAAGGTTCCATCTATGAAATTCGCCCCTCGTTTTATTGGTCCATATAGGATCATTCAAGTTATCAATCCAGTATGTGTTAAACTTCTTCTTCCTAAGAATCTTCGGATTTCCAATGCCTTCCATGTGTCCTTGCTCAAACCTCTCATCATTAACCGTTTCTCGACTCCTTCCTCAGCACCGCAGCCAGTTCAAGTTCATCAGGAGGAGGATTTCGAGATTACTGAGGTATTGGATGCAAAAATTTCGCGAGGAGTCCTCCGTTTCCTCGTTCATTGGAAGGGCTTTGGTCCTGAAGAGCGTTCATGGATCAAAGCTGAAGATCTTAATGCTCCTGCCCTTCTGAAGAAGTTTTATTCCAAAAATCCGGACAAGCCCGGTTCCAGGCGTTCTGTGCCCACCTTTAAAAGGGGGGGTACTGTCACTCACCGGACTGTGAGTGCTTCTTCCCGGACATTTAGGAACCGTGGCCGTCCACCATCCTGAGGGTCTGCGCATGCGCAGCCCTTTTCTATACTTCAGTGTATACTCCTTTAACTTAATTGGCAGATCAGGCAACCTCCCTATATTAAGCACCTGTGGTCACTACCACGTTGCCTGATCTTGGAGTCTCATTCCCCATGAGTCTCTGAAGGTGTTCCTGTGTTTCCTTGTTTATTCAGCCCTGCTGATTCCTGTGGTTTCCAAACCACTTCTACCTCTGTGGTTTCCAAACCACTTCTGCTACTGTGGTTCCCATACCACTTCTACCATCTACTGTATCATCGTGACTGTGAGCTGATTCCTATCCGCTGCCTCCGTGCACTACAGTCTTCTAATCACTTCAACTCTACCATGTATCATTGGGACTGTTAGCTGATGCCTATCCGCTGCCTCCGTGCATTACAGGCTTCAACCACATCCACTCACCTGTTCATGATTGTGACTGCCAGCTGATTCCTATCCGCTGCCTCCGTGCACTACAGTCTTCAACCTGCAACCCGTCTGTGTTTCATCGTGACTGTTTAGCTGATTCCTATCCGCTGCCTCTGTGCGCTTCAGTCTTCAGTCCTTGTCTACTCTACCGTGTTTCCTTGAGTCTGCTGCCACTATTGCTACCCGCTACTCTCCGTGATCATCTGTTCCAGTTCAACTCTGTTTCGGTGTCCCATCGTTACTGCACCTGCTGGTTGCTATTGGTTACCTCCGTGTTCCCGCAGAGACCCGCTGCTGTTACTTCTCAGCGCTACTCATCCATCTACTGCTGATCCGCTCTCCACGCCTTCCTGTGTTCCCTGCTGGTCTACCTACCTGTGCGCTGCACCTGCTAGACCCCTGCTTCACCCATCCAGGGACTTGTATCCTGCTGGCCTCCTGCCCTTCAGGTATCTCTGCACTCCTGTCTGACTGCCTTCTCCTGAACCACGGTATGCATACTTCCCATTGACTGTGCTGTGTATTGCATACCTTGCTGGACTGTGTTGGTTCTCCTCTGGAGTGTACTATCCGCTGAGTCTATTGCCATCATTGACTGTGTTGGTTCTCCTCTGGAGTGTACTATCTGCTGACTCTACTGCCATCATTGACTGTGTTATCTCATGCCGGATTACTTCAAGAGACTTTCTATATTGGCAGTGTTGTTCAGTCATTTATACATTTATATTGTGCATATTACTGTGGATCAAAGTCAAGGTGCCCGTGTATATATTGTGTTGCAGTCTCTCCCCGTGCACCTCCTCACATATATATTCAGTAGTACAACTTGCTAGTGGCAGACCACTGACTCCTGTTTACAGTTTCACCTGTTCCAGTATCCTCTCACATAGCAGTGGTACAACTTGCTAACGCAGACCACTGACTCCCCGGATACCTCCACTTGGATTCCATTCCTTCACTCAGACAGCGGTACAACTTGCTATCCGCAGACCGCTGACTCTCATCACCTCCTCGTTTCTGTTGGACATTCCTCCTCACTATAGCAGTGGTACAACTTGCTACCGCAGACCACTGACTACCTTCACGTGTCCTTTGTCCATACAGTTCCTCGTGTATTACTACCTCCATATTGCCAGTGCTGCTAGTCATAGACTTTCCTGAGCATCTCATCATCTGCTATTTCCTGTTCCGTGATCACCCTGCTACCAGAGTACCATATTACCACCTATACTGCTCTGGTAAGCCTATCACCTGGTGATCCCTGGGTAAAGACTCCTAGTGCCCGTGACACATGACCAGTCACAGCTCCAATTTTAACAGCTGGGAGGTTTGTTTTTACAATAATAGTTTTAAATGCAGTTCTTCTGTCATGGGCACCCCGCAGCCCAGGCCCACGCACAAAATATTGCAAGTATTTCTGATATATAATTATATGTGTGCTGCTTGATTTGATCACGAGTGGTCACAAATGTGTGTCATATAAAGTTTAATTAGCTAATTGATTGAAACTGCAGTGTATATAAAGGCTTCTATTAGCCTTCAATGACTATGTTCATTCCCTCTGATGAAGTTACGTTCCGTAATGAAACGCGTTAAGGGCATAGAGTCAACTATTTAGTTGGTCTCTTATTATATTTGGTACCGTATTGTGCTAGTTTTATTCATTTTCTACATGCTTCAAGTGCCGGCTATATTCCACTCATCATACGCAGGAGTTGACATCACCGGATCAATCTGAAAGTAAATAAGTGACTCCGTTGGAATCCTACGGTCTCTTCATACCCCTCTCTCCGCTTGGAGCTTTCTTCCACCACAGTTAGTGGTGGGTCAGGCGGCTACACACGCAGCTGTGAACCGCGGATTACACAAGGACCATCATCTGATGCAGTGCGTGAAGTTATTCGCGAGAGTATTCCGCTAAAGCCTAAAAGGCTACACTATTATTCACCCACGATTCCAGTCTGCATCATGAAGGAGTGGGACTCCAATCTATAACCATCGGACACACAGTGATCCTAAGGAGATGATTCTCTAATGGTATAAATTAACGGGTGTGTAGAATGACGCATCAAATTCCAGTCAGAGACAGTGAGTACTATAATATATCTTACTCATTTATGTGTCTTTCTCCATCTATGGGGTATGAAGTGGAAGACACTTTTCATGGTGAACTAATACTATAAAACCAACTGGAAGCGGAGGCTTCAGATTATCTTTACTCCGTACGGAGCTATACATATGGCTATATAGATATTATTATCCATCGGAAGAAATTTTTTATTATTATATGTGGACTAATAACTACGGCAATAATCAGCATTTTTTTCTGGGAGGAAGTTGCAGAACAATGCTCAATTCTTATATTTTTTGACCACAATATCGGCTACAAGGTACACAGCTGTTATACATATCGCTAATAGTAGCGGTGTGGTTCCAACAATTTAGACTCATGAGCACTATTACATATGTTTTTTAACAGCCAATGAATTGTTATATCATCCTATGTCACAGTGCACTGTGACGTAGATTCTGTATATCTTTCCTCCTATTATCACCATTTAAGCATCAATAGGTAATATATGTATGATTTTATTGTGATATTAAATACTATTTTATACATTTGACCACTCGTGATCTGCTATTTATGCTCTACTAGCCATACTGGGAGATAGTTAGATTTGAGCGCTGCATTCGTTTTTTGTAGCTATTTCAGATATATATCCTATGCAACATAAACGCCTGAGCAAAACAGGTGTGAATGAGATCACAAAAAGCCATTTATTAATGCAACTCTGAAAACACTGCTCTGTCAGTATACACATTCCAAATCCTGACCGTTATTAATGATTAAGCAGATTCTGCAAATTTTCATTTTCTTCTCCAATAAACTAATCTCCTGTCCAATAACTGATGGCTGATATGTCTTATTGCAGTGTGCTGTCAGTTTGCTTTCCAATAAGAAGAGTGATTTTCAATAACTTACCTGAACTGTCAGTCAACGAGACGGTGGCCTAATAAGTCAGCTTGCAATTAATGTGGCTGATCTATAGTGCGTCAGGGTGCACTGCAATCAGTAAGATTGCTATCAGTTCAGAAAACCTTTTAATGCTTTATAGATACATAGCTGCATTAAATGTGATTTCCAGTGACGATGATCATAACTCTTCTGGATAGTGACATCCGCACCATTTACACTCCTGTTCTGATTATCCATTGATTGCCATCATCCTTTATATAATAAGGGATATACTTTTATTGACCTCTGAGTCTCGTGGCAGTATCTAATTCAACATCTATCTCTCACTGTCTTATTCCTTTCTCAGTATTTTGGTTAATACTTGTTGGGTGAGGATATATGTCGTTTCATCCGAAATTAATTTCAATTATTTTAGCATGTATCTGGTTTTAGTATGAAGTTAGTTTGGATACGGGTGTGTTTGTGTAAAGTTAGTGTGGATCCAGCTATTTGTGTGGATCAAGTAATTCAATGATGCAATTCTTTACCCCAGGTTCCTTTGTCCCTGGATTGTCAATAAAAAATTTCTCAGCAACTTTACCGTCTATTCATTTTGAAATCAGCCCTGATGACTCTTGTAGACAAAAGCAACAATTAAAAATTGAAATGACATTAATCAGTCTATTATAATCATCATCATCATTTATTTATATAGCGCCACTAATTCCGCAGAGCTGTACAGAGAACGCACTCACATCAGTCCCTGCCCCATTGGAGCTTACAGTCTAAATTCCCTAACATACACACACACAGACAGACAGAGAGACTAGGGTCCATTTTGATACAAACTAATTAACCTACTAGTATGTTTTTGGATTGTGGGAGGAAACCGGAGCACCCGGAGGAAACCCACAAAAACACGAGGAGGACATACAAAATCCACACAGATGAGGCCATGGTCGGGAATCAAACTCATGACCCCAGTGCTGTGAGGCAGAAGTGCTAACCACTAAGCCACCGTGCTGCAACTGTGCAGGTCATAAGAAAGTTGAAAAAACTAATTAACTAACCAACACGCAATTACACGAAGGAAAATATGACCCCCACCAGAAATATTTTAATCTATTTGTTATTCTTTATTAATTCTCAATATTCCCCCAATAAACTATTTCCAAAGATACACTAATATCCATTGTGAAGTTTGGAGGTTCTACCGCTGCAACATAAACTGATATATCCACAATGTACGGAGAAAATATAAGAAATAATGAATGTGTACTTTACCAATGAGAAAAAGAATAAGATAGTAAGAACAATATATATTTAAAATGCAAGAGGTGTATAGGATTGAATATGCAACACATCTGGATACATAAATAAGATATATGGCAATCTTCCATTTCCTCGTCCAAGAGATAGCGTGTTTTAAAACATAAGGGATATATAAGACTGGGCGGATACACACTGTAAATTGACGGTTTCTTGGAAATGAGACATATCTTTATACAGTAAGAACTATAAAAATAATGGAGTAGAACTGTAATCCTCTTTCCTTTTCAATATTCTGGCTGTCACATAAGTGTTTATTTATTTTAAGTGAGCACAATATTTTTATTTTTTGTTATCTTTCACTTTTTTATATATTTACTATTGTTTTTAATATTTTGCCAAAAAGTTTCCTGGAATAGACATTTTAAACTGATGAATTCAAAGAGAATTTTTAATATAATTATGAATCAGTGGACAGGAGCGACTTTCTGTAATGTTTTGTGTCTCCAACTCTGGTCATTGTGAAATAATATCCACAAAAAGAAAAGAATTGTGTCTATGGCGGTGCACTACTAGGAATACTAATCTGGTCAAAACGTAACCTTTATTCAAAATGCACTAAAAATAGGAGTTTAAATGATAATTAAATTTATAAAATAAAATAAAAAAAGTTTTTTATTTGTGCGGTTGGTTAATATTGAAAAATATGTGAAATTAGGGACAGTTAAAAACTACTTACCAAGGGTCAGGGGGATCTGGTTCCATAAAATACAAATGCTGGGTGGCTGCAGGACATGCTGGGACTTGTAGTTCCCCAGCTGGGTGTTCCTGAGTCTGCTGCATGTGGACATACATGTATTTGAGGTGATGGTACACAGGAAGCATGTATGTATGTATGTATGTATGTATGTATGTATGTATGTATGTATGTATGTATGTATGTATGTATGTGTGTGTGTGTGTGTGTGTGTTCTGTCACATTCAGTCAGTGTCTCCCCTCTGAGACCTCCAACAACTACAACTCCCAGAACCCTCTGGGCGGATGGGCGGGGCTTATCCCCGGGAGATTGCAGCGCGGGAAATTCGGGGATTTGGCTGCGATTCTGCTGCGGGGACCGACCATGGATCCAGACAGAGCCCTCCGGGACCTGCGCCTCCAGGTGAGGCCCCCTCCCCATTACCCAGCGGTGTAAGAGACCCCAATATAGACACATGGGGGAGCTGCACGGGCAGGGAGGGGTGTAGCATGGGGTGCAATGTACAGGCAGTGTGCATAGTGTGTATATACTAATAGTGTGTATATACTAATAGTGTGTGCATGCTTATGATTGTGTATATAATATAGTATATATATATATATATATATATATATATATATATTTATATATTTAATATATAATATATACACACACACCATTGCCTGTACATTGCACAGGTAACTGGTGCTGCATATTGGTCTGTCTACACCACAGACTTAGTTTACCCCTTGTTAGTCTCACAATAAACAATGCACATATACACACACTGTATTATACACCAATCAGCTGCAACATTGAAACCACCTGCCTAATATTGTGTAACTTCTGTCGTGCCGCCAAAACAGCTCTGACCCGTCGAGGCGTGGACTCCACAAGACCTCTGAAGGTGACCTGTGTGGTATCTGGCACGAAGACGTTAGCAGCAGATCCTTTGGGTCATATTTAATTAGTTGCATAGTGCCTCTGGAACGGTCGCAAAGGTATTCTGCTGTGCTGTAATATCATGGATTTCTCTTCATTCCCCCCCATAGGCATACTTGTGTTGTTGTCAATCGAGAGATCCAAAGTGGTGGAAGGAGGGCAGGGCAAAGTGTGTAATTTTAGCCTCGCCACTAAACTGTCATTTTGTTGTGGCGGGGGGGGGGGCAGGGCCAAAATAGCACGATTCACCCTGAATCGTGTTATTTTGGTTCCCGATGGGCAGGATGCGGGAGACTTGCCTGGTCTCCCAGGAATCCAGGAGACTTACCCTGAATTCGGTGAGTTGGAAAGCATGCCCAAAGGGTGCGCGAAGAAATCTGCGATGTTGAAATAGCATAGTACCTGAAAATGGGTGCAGCCGCGTTATTCGCAGGAACATTGTGACTAATAGAATATGCCGTTATAAGGGGCCTCCATGGCTCGGACTTGTTGGATTGAGATCTGGGGAATTTGGAGGCCTAGTCAACAACCCAAACTCTTAATTTTTCCAAAACCATTCCTGAACAATTTTTGCAATGTGGCAGGGTGCATTATCCTGCTGAAAGAGGCCACTGTCATCAGGGAATACCGATGCCATGAAGGGGTACATGGTCTGTAACAATGTTTAGGTAGGTGTCAAAGTAACTTCCACATAAATGCCAGGACCCATGGTTTCCCAGCAAAACATTGCCCAGAGCATCACACTGCCTCAGCCAGCTGCCTTCTTCCCATAGTGTATCCTGGTACCATCTCTTCCCCAGGTAAACGATGCACACGCACCCAGCCGTCCACATGATGTAAAAGAAAACAGGATTTATTAGACCAGGCCACCTTCTTCTATTGCTTCATGGTCCGGTTCTGGTGCTCACATGCCCATTGTAGGCGCTTTTGGCAGTGAACGGGGTCAGAATGGGCACTCTCTCTGGTCAGCGGCTACGCAGCAAGCTGCGATGCACTATGTGTTCCAATGCCTTTATATAATAGCCATTAACTTTTTCAGCAGTTTGTGCTACAGTAGCTCTTCTGTGGGATTGGGCTAGACGGGCTAGCCTTCGCTCCCCACGTGCATCGTTGAGCCTTGGGCACCCATGGCTCTGATGCCGGTTCACCGGTCTTCCTTCCTTGGACCACTTTTGGTAGGTACTAACCACTGCTTACCGGGATCACCCCACAAGACCATACGTTTTGGAGATGCTCTGACCCAGTCGTCATCACAATTTGGCCCTTGTCAAAGTCACTCGGATCCATACACTTGCCCATTTTTTCCTGCTTCCAACACATCAACTTCAAGAACTGACTGTTCACTTGCTACCTAATATATTACACCCCATGACAGGTGCCGTTGTAATGAGATAATCCATGATATTCACATCACTTGTCAGTGGTGTTAATGTTGTTTCCGATCAGTGCAAGTGAAAGCTTAACAACCACCTGGTGTCCTGATCGATCTTGTTTGCTCTAAATATGTGAACAAAAGAACAACAAACAAACAAACAAGCATCCTTCCTATGTCTCCAGTGCCATTCAGATCAATATCCTATAGCTTTATACATCTAGTTAAACCTGTAAAACTAACATCATATTATTCAACTACTTCCCTCAGTAGCTGCCAGTGTTATTACAAGGATAGTAATTTTTTCTTGTATGGCTTTAAAGAAATTGAAGGAACTGGTTCATTAAGGGCTGTGGGTTGATATTCTACCAGTGTACAATATCAGAGTAATCTTTCATTTCGCACAGATCAATACACGCATCCTGTTCACTGATTATTTGCCGAGCTTATTTTTCCCTAAAGGTGAAGCTATATATATTTCTCAAATTAAATGGCGTCTTAATGCGTGAATTTTTTTCCACTGTAGGAAATTTAGTGATGGGGGGGACTTAAAATATTTCAGGACAAAGAAATATCGTAAATTAGTTAATTAAAACACTACAGTAAAGTTGTTGTTTAGTTGTCCTAAATTAGGTATCTGCATTTTGTTTTTGTTTTTCTTTTACTTCCGATGTGTCTCCTGAACTCTGTTCAAACAGAGCCTGGACACTGAGAAGTTCCGTGAATAAGTAGCTTTGTACCCCGTTTCTCTGCTGAAAACAAGGACTAGGGCTGCCAGGTCGGTCAGCCATTATAACCTGGAATCCTATGACAGACAAACTGCAATCATGGCTTGCAGGAATTTGCATTTAATTTCATATGTGCCTCTTTAAGTTGCTTATATGACCACTCTGGTAGTGCAAAGAGAGCATGATTAAGATGCTATGGGTCTCTAGGCAAGATACTGGATTGGGCCTCATCCCTCATGTAAAAAAAAAGAAATAACATACATAAAAACGGGTTAATCAGGGCTTAAGTTGCCTAGTGGATTATCAGGCTATGGTGCTAAATATGTTGGTTTAAGCACAGACATCAGGGGGAATTTATTTAGTAGCAATGTCCCATCCCATCACACAGGATTCATTCTAACTCTAATTGTAGTAATAAGGAATTCGGAGTACAAACTAAGACTAGTTACACACTGAAGAATTTTCTGACCGACGTGTTATCTTAAACCATTGAACCTATGACTGAAGGTCCGATCAGTCTGATGATTCATCCATACACACTGACGTGATTTACCTTCAGATCTGTGCTCTTCATCTGGTCCTCTAGTCTTCAGTGAATGACGGCACAATATTCATTCATTATTGTCACACTGATTAAAAAGCCTTGTTATAACTATCCATATGTCCTAACGAATTTCGTTCGCTTCTGTGACTCTCAAATAAAACATTCTGTCTCAGAATGAACAAATGAATTATTCCTTCTACAGCACTCTCTACATTTATTCATCGGGACATTCATCACTAGCATCGGCTGAAAAGAGCCCGACTCTGTAACCTCTATGGAGATCGTGAGCATGATGACTGCATACATACTACATGATCGGTCAGTGATTGGTCGGAAAATATTATACAGTACGACCAACCAAATGAAACGATGATCGGCACTTTGGGACAAATTTAGATCATTGTGTCACTAAACACACACTCATAATCTCTGACCAAACGGACGGATGGCGGCTGATTGGAGGTTTTTCGTGCAATCACGGGCCCATGTGTACTTGGCCTGACTGTCATGTGAATCTCCACAATGAAATGCAGGAAGTGCGCTGGAGCTTCAAGGCTGATTTTAAGTGTTCATTAGACCTCCCTATCCTGACATCTGCAGAGAAAGGGGGTGTTACTGTTAAAATACCTTAATATGGGTTAAGGGGGAGGTGGATAGTCCCCTGGTGTTGCCACTTATCTAAATCTGTCCATGTGGCTTCCATTGGAAAATAAGGAATAATTGCAGAGTCTTATTTACCACGGTAATGCAGGTCATGCTCCCAAATATTGTATCCATCAAGAGCACATTGTATCAGCAAGCTTAATACAGAGATATCAGTAACGCATTCACTTTAACATAATTAAATTCCATTTTTAAAAATTGGACTATTAAATTTCCTCCTGTTCTATGCAAAACTGAGGACACTTTGAAAACAGAGAGGGCTGTAGACATGTTAGTAGACAGGAGTTCAATTAGTTATCAAAACACAGACTAGTGAGGAGCATATGGTTTCTATATGAAGCATGCAATGCAGGAGAATAGCAAATGTGGAATTAATTTGAGATAGAATGCATAGGGTGGATTCAATTGGCCGCGGTACTGTAAAAAGTAACGTGGTCTGCGCACTATTACTGATATTATGGTAATAGTGCGAGTAATTACCGTTAATACGGTAATTTGAAATTTACCGTATTAACGGTAATACACTTACCGCGGTGTTCTGGGGGGAATTGAATTCCCCCCATAGTGTAATGTGAGACTGTGGTAAGGCTAGGTCTGCAGCACTAGAGCTTGCTGAGGGGGAGATAAATATACATAAATGCACAGATCAGCCACAACATTAAAATCGCTGGTAAGTGGAGTGAATGACATAGATTATCTTGTTACAATGGCACCTGTCAAGGGGTGGGATATATCAGGCAGCAAGTGAACAGTCAGTTCTTGAAGTTGATGTGTTGGCAGCAGGAGAAATGGGCAGTGTAAGGATCTGAGCATCTTTGATGTGATAGCTAGACTTCTTGTGGGGTGTTCCCAGTATGCAGTGGGTACCTACCAAAAGTGGTCCAAGGAAGGACAACCGGTGACAGGGGGTCATGGGCGCCCAAGGCTCGTTGATGCGCATGGGGAGCAAAGGCCATCTGGTCCAATCCTACAGAAGAGCTACTGTAGCACAAATTGCTAAAAAGTTAATGCTGGCTATGATAGAAAGGTGTCGGAACACACAGTACATCGCAGCTTGCTGTGTAGCCGCAGACAGATCAGAGCTCCCATGGGGACCCCTGTCCACCGCTGAAAGCACTTACAATGGGCACATTAGCGCCAGAATTGGACCATGGAGCAGCGGCAGAAGGTGGCTTGGTCTGATGAATCTCGTTTTCTTTTATCATGTGGACGGCCGGTTGTGTGCGAGTCATTTACATTGGGAAGAGATGACACCAGGATGCACTATGGGAATAAGGCAAGCCAGCGGAGGCCATGTGATGCTCTGGGCAATGTTCTGCTGAGAAACCTTGGGTCCTGGCATTCATGTGGATGTTACTTTGACACGTTCCACCTACCAAATCATTGTGCAGACCAAGTACACCCCGTCATGGCAGCGGTATTCCCTGATAGCAGTGGCCTCTTTCAGCAGGATAATGCGCCCTGCCACACTGTAAAACTTGTTCAGGAATGGTTTTTGGAATATGACAAAGAGTTCAGGGTGTTGACTTGGCCTCCAAGTTCCCCAGATCTCAATCTGACCGATTGTCTGTGGGATGTGCTGGAAAAAACGGTCTGAGCCATGGAGGCCTCCACCTCGCATCTTACAGGACTTATATGATCTGCTGCTAACGTCTTGGTGCCAGATACCACAGGACACCTTCAGAGGTCTTGTGGAGTCCATGCCTGGACGGGTGAGAGCTGTTTTAGTGGCACGAGGGGGACATATACAATATTAGGCAGGTGGTTGTAATGTTGTTACTGATCGGTATATTTTTAAATTTATTTATGGAACTGAACATAACTTTTTTGCACAAGGCAGCAGATTAAGATTATTTCAACAAGAGCGTACAGGCCTTCATCTTGTCCTGTGGAGAACACTCCAAACTACGGAACTGTATATCCACCTCTCTCAATGAATAGACCAGCCTCTTTAACGTGGAAAACATGGAATTTCTGCCCTATATCAATATTATGTGGGTTCCATTGGAACTTGTAAGGTCACTGTGTGGAGCAGTACTTATGGAGATGCAGCCTATCAAGATTGACCTGTAGGCTTGGCGGCAGTGGGGTATACCTGACTGGAGAGGGTGTCTGAGGATTGGATGTGAGAATCGAGGGATAGGCCTGCGTTCAGTCTTAGAAGGCCCAATTTGGCCAGGTGCGCCCATTGATGCTGTGGAGTACCCCGGGGACACGGATAGACTTTAATTGCCAGCATAGATTACTGGGTTAATTCTTTGGTACCAATGTGTGTTCAATATATCCGTTAATTGGTATGTCTCTCTTGCCATAATTAACTCGTCATTGTTATGACAATTTTGGTATAAGTTTCATGAAGGCAATATAAATAGGGAGCGCTATATGCAGATTATACATAATTGTCCATGCCCTTGTATAAACAAACTGAAAGTATATGAAGTATATGTTGGACAGTCTTCTAGCATTTCGTTGTAGTAGCTATTAGATTTGGCTCCATGATATTTTTGGAATCTCGAGGCAATAACTATTGTATATTAACTTATAGGGAAGAAGTGTCCAGTCTTTGTACGACTGCTACTTTGGTCTATAATTCAGGAATGTCTTTATAAAAAGGGACCACGGTTGTTTTGAGGTTCTATTGTCTTTCCAATTGTCTGATCTGTGGATGCTCTGATGTATCTTGCAGGATCTAGACGACTTGCTGCGTTGTGGGATATGCTTCGATTACTTCAACATCGCTATGATGATCCCGCAGTGCTCACATAACTGTAAGTATCCCAGAAGTGGGCCCTATTTGTCTGTCCAATAAGTCGCTGAGACGAGCAGAAACAGATTTATTGCTTTACACTTTCAGCCTCTGTCTCTGTTCTGCATTTTTTCTTGTCTTCCACTTTAAACGTTTTTTTAATTCCGCCTTCTGTATCTCATCAGTATGCAAAAATGCGCTTTGAAATTTATATTTTTGATGAAAAACTGATTTATTTGCGTCCTTCAAGTACTGTGATTATAAACCATCCGAGGACCGTAATTGCTCTCAGACAATTTCCACTTCAAGTTTGCCCTATATCATTTCACTGATAAGAAATGTATGGCCATTTATCTTGATGGGAATGCTCTTTCCGTACCATGCTTGTGTGATAGATAGGGATCTGTGCCAGCTCAGCCTGCGTTTAATGGACTTGTTTAGGTGCAATAAATTGTCTACTTAGTTGCTACTATTTCCAACATTCTCTTGCATTCCGATGGTCTTGTAACCCACAATCTTGGGGGAGAACTTAACCCAGCGAGTTTCTGATAACCAGAACACTTCGGTTCTTATTTCCAAGGTGCTCTCCCTCCTGGTTTGGACTATGTTGGATCAAGAAAAAAATAACACTATGTAGGAAAGCCCTTTGTGTAGGTCACGAGTGACCTCAGTGGTTTGCGCGTGTTACCCCCTTACTTGCATCTCCGATATATATTTTCATTACGTCTGAACCTGATCTCGATGACATCACCCATAATCCTTCACACTAGGACGCGTCTCCTAGCTGTGGGAGGGACCTTGACAACTCCTGAAGGATACCCGTGCAGGAGAGAAGGTCATTTGAAGCCAAATTGTAACATGTTTAATTTTTGTTTAAGGAAATGTTTTATTAAATGTTATTTTACACTACATGTCACTAAATAGTTTTTTCTCCATGATGATAAAGAACAGGGTTTTGGATGCAAGAAATAAAGTAATCTCTGCCCGTATGCAGACCAGATAGCTTACACGTTACTCATAGAAGTTTGTTTGTACCCAGTATGTAGATGAAACAACTAAGAAATCTGGTATGACAGATTGTAGAGTTGATGAAACGCGGTTTTGTGCAAGTCGGAGACCCTTGTTATCTGCAGACCACACCCAGCAGCCTGATCAATAGCCAGATATTTGTACTGCTCTGACAATGATTTGATCTCTGTATACACCTCCGTAAATATTCAATCACACCTCTCGGTTCTGCATGGGTAGCTTGATAAGCTACTTGCCGAGATTGCTGTTTGTGAGGACGTGTTAATTTGATAAGTCCTCTAAGCTTAACACCTATTCATATTCCATAATAATGGAGTATAGAAGTATGTGATTATACACATGTATACCCAATGAGCTGCAGGTGGACGCATGGCAGGAGTATGTGTGTGTGTGTGTGAGGGGGTGTTGGATAGATTAGATTTTAGGTTGCTTAAATTGCAAGAGAGGTTGCAAGTTAGTGAATGGATGTTTTTTACACGTGGGGCGCAAATATAAACACAAGCATAAAAGTGCAATTGAACTCAGCAATGTGTCATATTCTATCTTAAAATCCATTCTCCGTTATAAAAAGTATTTTTTTTTTTAAAATAAAGTGCAATGATAGATTTATTAAACCTTATGAAACCTTATGGGGCGGCACAGTGGCGTAGTGGTTAGCACGTCTGCCTCACAGCACTGGGGTCATGAGTTCGATTCCCAACCATGGCCTTATCTGTGTGGAGTTTGTATGTTCTCCCTGTGTTTGCGTAGGTTTCCTCCGGGTGCTCCGGTTTCCTCCTACACTCCAAAAACATACTGGCAGGTTAATTGGCTGCAATCAAAAAAAAAAAAAAAAAAAAAATTGACCCTAGTCTCTCTCTCTCTCTGTCTGTCTTTCTGTCTGTCTGTGTGTGAGTGTGTGTCTATAGTAGGGAATTTAGACTGTAAGCTCCAATGGGGCAGGGACTGATGTGAATGAGTTCTCTGTACAGCGCTGCGGAATTAGTGGCGCTATATAAATAAATGATGATGATGATGATGATGATGAAAAGGAAAAGTCATTTATCTAGTACAGTCGAGAAAGAGATAGCTAGGATCTGATTGGTTGCTATGGGCAACACTTCCACGTTTTCTTTCTAGAATGCTTGATAAATCTCCCTCTCGCCCAACACCCCCAGTGTACCTGTTTGTATTCCTGGGTTTATTGGATAGTTCCCTGGACTGTATATCACATAGATCTAATGATTCATAGGTCTTGAGCTACAGAAACACTGCTTTATTTTTCATTTCCTTTACTTTTCTTGGCTAACAGCGTCCGCTGCTTGTTTAAACAGATAAAGCCGTGGTCGGTGTAGACATGGAACCAAAATATTGGCACTGAACAAATTTGATGTAATTATTATAGGTTTTAATGGGTGCAAATATCTCCCGCCAACACTGAAAATTGTAAGAGCCGTTTACAAATATGACTGTAATCTGGCAGGTGTTTAGTTTGTGATATGCTATTGCATTGCTATTCATAGAAACCGGCTGAATCCTGACATTATACTCTTGTTACGGCAATGCTCTGCACATAGCTCGTTATTTCTTAATGTTTTTATTGTCCGTTTTAACCGGATTTGCAATCCAAAACCATGTTTGCATTCACACTTTAGGAAAACCTGTAATGCCCTTTTAATAAGATGTGATGACGGTCGCCTTGGTTTGAAATGAAAACCTTCTAATAGGAAATTAATATCTTAATTGATTCAAAACGCCCATTTTAATTTTCAGTACAGTTACATAGACCATTAAATGACCTGTTTTCGAGATCTATTGCAATTACCTCTTGCTTAACGTCATTATTCAACATTGTTTAGATCTACGTTGTACAGTCGAAATATCAAAACTATAGGCTGCATTGATAGAATGATTTTCACTCCAAAGTAGGCATTAAATGCAAATGATTAAATCCTTGCTTTTCTTCAGGGGTGTAGATTAATCCCATTGCTCAATGTTTTGGGCCACATTCATACTAAAAGGTCTCGAAAAATGCATTCTAAATTTTGTACCATAAATAACAATTACAATTGGTTATAAAGATACCTTAGTGAATATAACACAGTGAAACATATTTTATGTGACCAATACAAGAATTCCAGCCCAACAGACAAAATACTTTTATAATGGACTCGAGGTATGTCTTTTATAAATGAAGCAATGGAAGTAGGATGCTATCTAAATATATGGACAGTGGTTGAAAAAATGGAATCTTATGTTTCTTGGTTAAAGAAAATAAAACTGGTCAAATTGGATGATCATTAGTTAAAAAATGTAATAAGGTTCTTCATTAGGACCTTTTTTTATATCTCTGCTAACACACTGTCCATCTATCTTAATTGTAAGAGTATCTGATAATACACTATATTGATCTACCCGTAGATAACTTGTCTATAATCCACATAATCCATACTCGCCAACGTGCTCCCTTATCAGCTGGTGTGAATGTCTGTCTTCATTGGGTAAATCTTGTATCCTTTTTCTACCCGTTTGTGAAACCGTTATATTTCGATTTTTTTTGATTCTTGGCCATTCAATCTTAATCGTGTTGGTTTGAGCCCATCTTGTAAATGTCTCTAGAGAATAATGTTTGATAAATGACATCAGCCTACCGTTCAGGTTTCTATTTGTTCCCATCAAGTGTTCGTGCAGAACTGGATGATTGTCCTAGGTTGTGAGTCACTGCCAGGGGCCTCTCGGCTGAGGGGGGGATACCTGGGAATTAGAGTTTGCCTTGGAAAGGTAAACATTATATCCAGCAAATTGCGCTGTAAACTTCAGAGACGGCATAATTGTAAAGAAGTACGCTGCTCCTGTTTCCTACGCTAAAAAATGTCTTTGTACCTTTATAAACATGTCTAGTATTCCCCATTCCATGCCAGATATTCAGATACATTTGCCATTGATAAAGGACTGAATTTTACCATCTGCAATCCTCTTTAAAAAAGATCCTTGCTGTAGTTGTATCATTTCTTCTGAAAAACAGAAAACCTGATGTGCTTCTTACTTTTTTTTTTTTGTATTTAATTACTTGAACAAATGTTTCCCATCCAGAATACATCAATCAATTCTAAGAGGCTCCTGAACCTTTCCATGAATGTTTCTGATAAAAGTATATAATATTAAAGACTTGTATTTACAGGGTCAGGGGTTATTGGTACACACATACTATTTGTGCATGTTTAAACACTTCCACAGTGAAAAATAAAAGTGCAATGGCGTGATACATAATGCATTCATTCTGCTTGTTAAATAACATCAGCGCTCAGTTTTTGGAACAGATGCCCCCCTAGTAAGGTACATATCCTACATTTACATACCTTCCTGCAGTCTCCTAGTTACAGTTATGGATTACAAGCCATCCTGGTTGATTGATTGTGTGATTTAAGGGGTGTTTGTGTGAAGTACCCCAGTATAGTTGTCGTTTTTTTTGTTGTTGTCTTAATTCCACTGGTTTGTGTCGCATTTCTTGCTGAATTATACCCTCAATTAATGTTGTCCTTGAAGCAGATTGTTCTTGTTTCTTTTACAGTGGTAGTAAGATTCCTACTGTGTGTTGCAGAGCTGACACAATACATTATACATTTGGTTTGTAAGAGTCGCTTCTCATCTCTAAAATGCTCAATCTATAGACACGAGGACATCTGACAGCCTGCGTTCCTTCACATAAACACATGTATAAATTCAGCACTTTAATACAATGTTTGTTCGGAAATTGCTTTCAATGCTTTGCTTTTATTCAGCGGTTTGTTTTCTTGTTATAGTTACTTAACATATTTCGTCCTTCGCGAGGCACAGGGTCCTCTCTGGCCGCCCGCCAATGCCCTGTGGTTTTTTATTCTACTTTACTGAGGATTGCATAAAATCTTTGAATTTTATTTACGATAAGGGAAACTTCTCATTTAGTTCCCGTCTTGCATATTAAAACCCGTCGAGTGCCGTAGGGGAATGAAATATGTTGGGTTATGACTCCGCCTATCGTGCGTTTGACGGGAAATGTTCTGCATTGATGATGAACCTGTGCCAAATGGAAGTTGTACATCTGTAATATTCCATTTTATTGCCGGCCAAAATGAAAATAACGTATTCCCTGAGAGGCATGCATCAAATTACCTTACTTATGTCGTGGCTTTATGATGACGGAGAGCATTGCTCACCGGGAGAGTATGTACTTTATAGATGTAATGGGACACTATGTTGGTTAATGGTTAAAATAAATGTGATTCTGCTTGTGTAATAGATTGTAAGCTCTCAGGAACAGCACCCTCTTCAATGTATCTCTGACTCCAACTTCCTGTCTATCTGGAATGTACAGTACCTGCTTTGTCTTCCTCCAGTTATTGTGGAACCATATGCCCCAGCATCCTGTATCAGCCAAAGACCTTATGGAATTACAATAGATCTAGGGCCACAGATTGACCACCACCAGGCCGGAAGCTGAATGTGGAAGGTCTCCGTTGGCTTTCGCCATTTGCTGGATTGTTACTGACCCGGCACAGAGCCTTGGTCTACAAGAGTCGACGTTCAAGTGGTTTTCAGCGCACTGGATACTAGAACGGTATTCCTCTAGGCTCACTATATTTGGGGCAGCCCAAACAAGAAGCCCTGCTAATTTGAGTTATTTAAGAGTATTTACATATACACCGATCAGACACAACATTAAAAACCAAAACTAATATTGTGTAGGTCCCCTTCATGCCGCCAAAACAGCTCTGACCCGTCGAAGCTTGGACTCCACAAGACCTATGAAGGTGTCCTGTGGTATCTTTCACCAAGACGTTGGCAGCAGATCCTTTAAGTCCTATATCTTGCGAGGTGGAGGCCTCCATGGTTCGGACTTGTTTTCCCGCACATCCCAAAGAGGTTCGATAAGCTTGAGATCTGGGAAATTTTCAGGCAACACCTTGAACTCTTTGTTATGTTCCTCAAACCATTTCTGAACACTTTTTGCAGTATGGTAGAGTGCATTATGCTGCTGAAAGAGTCCACTGCCATCAGGGAACACCGTTCCCATGATGGGGTGTACTTGGTCTGCAATAATATTTGGTAGATGTCAAAGAAACGGCCACATGTCTACACGATGTAAAAGAAAACATGACTCATCAGACCAGGCCACTTTCTGCCATTGCTCCATGGTCCAGTTCTGGTTCTCACGTGCCCATTGTAGGCACTTTCGGCGGTGGACCTGGTCAGCATGGGCACTCTGACCCGTCTGTGGCTACTCAGCCCCCATACACAGCAAGCTGCGATGCACTGTGTGTTCTGACACCTTTCTATCATAGCCATCATTAACTTTATCAGCAATTCGTGCTACAGTAGCTCTTCTGTAGGATTGGACCAGACGCGATCAATGAGCCTTGGGCGCCCATGACCCTATCGCTGGTTCACCGGTTGTCCTTTCTTTTGGTAGGCACTAACCACTGCATACCGGGATCACCCCACAAGACCTGCCGTTTTGGAGATCCTCTGACCCAGTCATCTAATCATCACAATTTGACCTTTATCACAATCACTCCGTTCCTTTTGCTTGCCCATTTTTCCTGCATCCAGCACATCAACTTCAAGGACTGACTGTTCACTTGCTGCCTAATATATCCCATCCCTTGACAGGTGTCATTGTAACGAGATAATCAATGTTATTCACTTCAATTGTCAACGTTTTTAATGCTGTTGCTGATGCAATTTGTTAGTTGGCCTTGTAGGGCCTTGGTTGTAAAGGTTATTAGTCCTTTTAATAATGTCCAGATGAATGAGCGCCTCTGATTAGTTTTTCTGGTGAGTATTCTGCACATGGAGGCTGAGAGGATCTAACATGCAGTGAGCACATGCATCTCTGATCCCCATGTTAATAGGCATCTTTTTTTTTTTTTTTTTTGTTTTCCCTTTTGTGATGACTCGCTGTAAAATGTGTGTGCGCCCAGACTTGCTACGATTTTTGACTCATTCATGCTGTTTTAGAACAAACAAAAACAGTAAAGGGGCGCTTAGAAACCTAAAATAAATTGATCAAGCTGCAGCTCTCACAACAGGCTCTGGAACCTGTAGAAAACAATGAATCGCAGAAAACAGGAAGGAGCGTAAATTTAAAATCCTTACATTACAATTTAATATTCAATAAAAACATATAATCCTATATAAATGAGTGATAAATCAGGACCTGAAAATAACACAAGTCCAAATTCATGGTGTTGCTAATATGGAATAAGTTAATTATAAGACCTAGTCCACATGTCAAACGACTTGTATATAGATGATAGGATGGCAAACTTGTATCATCAGGCTCAAAGGGCAGTCTGCACAGCTGTGTGTGTGTATCAACTTTAAGGTATAAAACGGTATAAGTGAGACATAATTTCCATACAGTATGTACGGTGCTTATCCGTACCTCCAGCCTGTATGATGAATCGGGGAGATGGTAATCTAACTGTGAGCCAACAAATGAGCCTTGAAACACCTGGAACTGTGCATGAAAAAAATATTCAACCCCAGGGTTACAAATAGTTGATTCTCTCCAAGAGATCAAAACTTTCACTGCCTGAAGCGTTTCTCGGCGTGTGCAAGCCGTTTCATCAGAGGCATCACCATGAATTTGGACTGTGCTTATTGTGTTATTTTCAGGTCATGATTTATCACTCATTTTATTTTGGATTATATGTTTTAATTTTTTATTGAATATTGTAATGTTTTAGAACAACTTTGCTCTAAAAGGCAGCATGCATGGCCCCCAAAAGACAGCTAATCAAGTTCAACATGGGATCCAGGTCTATCGGCTTACCCTGATCACCGCTAATAAAGGGAGAGATCTTCAGGTTAAAGGACACATTATATTACACCCCCCCCCCCATTCTCTGAGCTTTCAGATGCTAGTTATAAATGTATTGACCAATCGCAGTGCAACATGTCCTGAGCGTTGTGTTCTGGACAAGAGCCCCGGATGAATGGCCACAAAATGCAGCAGGCATAGAAAGTTCGCAGGTTTAGTTAGATTATGACCGTACTCTGTTTGGTAGATATATTGTTTTTAGATAGCAGAAGTATATAAATGTAGGGATCAACGATGACGGATTACTGACGATGGCTCCTTCAAACCCAAACACTAGTATAAATACATGTTGGATTCCTGTGTTTTCTCTAGTGTTGATTGCTAGCGTAGTTCTAGTGGATACGTGGCCTTACTGTGATATCATATTCTGCAGTGCTGTCAGTCATTCCCTGCCTGCTCTGAGAGAAGCTCCTCCCACTTGCAGCAGAGGCGGGGCAGAGAGTGTGGTGGACATATTTAATTATGTACAAACACTCCAGTTATCTCCTTTATAATCAGCTCAGTATTTCACAAACGTTGCTGAGCGCAAGGCGATAATTCTCCTTACTCCACCATACATCCAATGGGATTGTAACATGCGGTTTTGCTGGTGTGTTTACCTAACTCCAGTGCTTCATGTTTTTCCCACATTGAAGTCTTTTCTTGATGTTTGTGAAGGCCGAGCGTAACTTTCTGCTTGGCAGCGTTATTTGAACATGTTGCTGTTGGATAAGAGCCAGGATCGGAGAGCTACTTCTGAGGTGCAATGTTCTGTGTGCACTGGAAACTGCTATGAAAATAATCATCCTGTTGTGTGTCAATACAGAAATCAAACATTTGTTGCATCATCAAACACGCAAAAAAAAGATTACTGTGTTTAACATAAATATAATTGTGGCAACTGTTTACATCTGTAAAATGTTGCGCAATTGAAAATAAAATGATACCTTAGCTTGTAATGTTATAATGAATAATATTATTGTTATTAATATGACAATTCCAAACATGCCTGTTAAATACAATTCTAGTTTCAAAATGTTTTATTGGCTTTCTGTTATATTTCAGTAAGATTTTCAGAGTAGGGTATTTAAAAGTGGACAATTCACCCTCGCACAGGGGGTGAACAAAAGATGAATGGTTTTGCAAAATGTCCTATATGTACATACACTATATATTGCACCTGTTGATTATTGAATTGAGAGTTTCAATAAAATCAAGCACCTAGCCATGCAGTCTCCATTTGCAAACATTTGTGTTACAAAATGGGTCATTCTGAAGAGCTCAGTGACTTCCAGCGTGGTGCTGTGATAGATGCCACCTTTGCAATAAGACTGTTCGTGAAATTTCATCCCTGCTGGATATTCCAAGTTCAACTCTAAGTGATATTATTAGAAAGTGGAAGCGTTTAGGAGCAACGAAGTGGAAGATCATGTAAAATCACAGAGCGGGTTCAACGACTGCTAAGGCGCGTGTTGCGTAAAAGTTGCCAACGCTCTGCTGATTCCACAGCTCAAGAGTTCTGAACTCCACTGGCATTAATGTAAGCACAAACACTGTGCTGCAGGAGCTTAACGGAATGGGTTACCATGGCCGAGCAGCTGCATGCAGCGTCACATCACCAAGCCCAATACCAAGCGTGGGATGAAGTGGTGTAAAGCCCACCGACACTGGACTGTGGAGCAGTGGAAACGTGTTCTGTGGAGTGACGAATCAGGCTTCTCTGTTTGGCAGTCAGATGGGTTTGGCGGATGCCAGGAGAACGCAGGGGCGGATCTAGAATTTTTTTTCTACCCCGGGCGATATTAGGGGGGGGGGATTTAAGCCCCGCCTCCTTTCTAACTTCTAAGGTTGCAGTATGTGCAGGTCCGTTCGGCAGTGATAATGTGCTGTCCCGCTGCTCTGATTGTGTTTAAAACACAATCGGAGCAGCCGGGCAGCACATTATCACTGCCGAACGGACCTGCACAGTGTGCAGCCGCCGGCAGCAAGCCCCTGCTAGGGGGGGGCGATCGCCCCCCCCCTGGATCTGCCACTGGGAGAACGTTACCTGCCTGACTGCATTATGCCAACTGTGAAGTTTGGTGGAGGAGGGATAATGGTATGGGGCTGTTTTTCAGGGTTTGGGCTAGGCCCCTTATCTCCAGTGAAGGGCAATCTTAATGCTTCAGCATACCAAGTAATTTTGGACAATGCTATGCTTCCAACTTTGTGGCAACAGTTTGGGGAAGGCCCTTCTCTATTCCAACATGACTGTGCCCCAGTGCACAAAGCAAGGACTACAAAGACCTGGTTTGAGGAGTTCAGTGTGGAAGAACTTGACTGGCCCGCACAGAGCCCTGTCCTCAACCCCATCAAACACCTTTGGGATGAACTGGAACGGAGATGCGAGCCAGACCTTCTCGTCCAACATCAGTGTCTGACCTCATAAATGTTCTACAGAATGAATGGGCACAAATTCCCACAGAAACGCTCCCAACATCTTGTGGAAAGCCTTCCAAAAAGAGTGGAAGCTGTTATCACTGCAAAAGGGGGACCAACTCCATATTAAAGTATATGTATTTGTATATAATGCCACTACAGCCCCTGTTGGTGTAATGGTCAAGTGTCTGAATACCTTTGTCCATATAGTGTATACACTAGAGAAGGCTTCGGAAGATGCGTTTGTCATGTTAACCTGCGCCACATTTCAGTGAATGGTAAACCACACATGAACAGATTAAGAATGCTGCACGAATCTGCAGTAAAATTCATACTAAGTATTCTGTCGGCACCAAGGCGACAATGATACCATAGAAGTCAATGTGTTGTGTGTTTCATGCTCTGTATCTGGTGTTATTGAGTACATGATGCATGACGCTTCTATGTGTATCGCATGGAAGATGTTTCTGGAATCTCCGATGCCCGAGGCGTGAGCTCAGGAAGTTGAAGTAAAGATGGGGTTTAGAAATTATATTACTAACCCATTTATTACTTGTGCTCATGAAAGTCCGTCTCTGTGCGAATTATGATTTATGGAAATTCTGTGTCCCACGCTCAATATATTGAGGTCTGTAGTTACTGAATAATAATAATGACCATCTTTAAATTCTCCAGTCTTAACACAGAGATGTAAATTTGTTGATTACTGGATAGATTCTGATTTATGGGCCCTGTGTTACATAAATCTCTCTCAACTGCAGACGAAAGTAGCGGCTAATTCTGTGCGCGGCCTAACAAATGCATTTACTGCTCATGTTTATTTATAAAGTGCACTGTATATGTGTGGATATATATATCAATGTAGTGTATAAAAATACCGTTAGTTGGGTCATAAATTCTTGAGCAAGGCCTATAAACTCTTTTGTTTTTATGTTTTCGGGCTGCTTTAAAACAGTCAGAAATTGCTTCATTGGTAAATCTTTTAACATTTGCATTTCCTTCCGAAGAAAAATAATTCCTCTGCTAAACTGATTTCTAAAAGCATTCTAGAGAATTGTAGGATGTAAAGTTAATGGAATAATATTATAAAACGTTGCTTTAAAACCAGTTTATTTTAGAGTCCTGGTTATAAATTGTGGTCATGTGACACTTTCAGTTTATCTTATTGGCTGATCTTGCATCTTCTGAGAAGCCACATTTTGCCCTTACAAGTAGGCAGAGGTTCTAGGCTTCGTATCCAAAGCACAAACAGCCGAGGAGCTTCACAATATCCTGCTTTTTTGTTTGGGTCCCAGAAAGCTTTATTTGCAGAATTGCGTCTAGCTCTTCCTCAAAAGGCGCAGGCCTGCAAATTGGAATGGTGACATTTGCAAAGGAGCAGATATAGGAAGCAACACCATCGGTCCGCACAGCTGAACGTGGAATGTTTTTGCTTTTCTGAGTCAGATTATCGAAATGAGATAAATGGGTTGGAAAGGGAACATTTTTAGGGACTTTTGCTTGCCGTGTGGAGGGTCAGAAAAGACAGTCCTGATGTCCCCTCACTTATCATAATCTAAATGAGAAATAAGGTTAAATTTCAGGAGAACAATTGAAAAGATTCATTTTAATGAAAGTAATGTCTCTAATGTGTTCGAAGGCTGGACATTGACAAGGGATGTGTACGTTTTCACACGGTTCATCCTCTTGAGATTTTCGCAAACCTTGGCGATCTTTTGCATACAAATCTCCCGAGAGCGGAATGTTGATATGAGCTGGTTGGACCAAACATCGCGCACTGGTACAAAACCAAGTAATTTTGCCATCTGCTTCCAGTGAAATTCTTAATGAAGCCCAGTGTGTCCTTTTAAGTATAAGAACTTGTTAATCTTATTGAAAAAAAAAAGTTTAAAATACCTATGCATAGATTAATATTTTCCTTATAGGCAGCCAAACCCACGTTCATACTTAGTAGGCACCAAAGAGATCGCTAAAGATGTGGTTGATTCATGTCAAATATGCATAATATCTTTAACACAGATGTCTGCGCAACATTAGAAGCTGAACATAATGTCTGTTAATTTCTAATTCTCTGTTAACACTCAGAAGGGTGCATTCCTGGCATTCGATTTATCTGATCTTTGTTGTCCTCCGGTCTTCTAAACATAATGGAACAAACTTGAGTTTGAAAAGTTGGATCCTGCAAAAATTCAAACTCCTAGGGGGACAGTTTTCTCTATTTTAAGGGGGGTTTGTTTTGCAGGGGCGTAGTTTAATCTTTGCTGGAAATATTCCTTCTCTGTGTGAGAGAGAGACCGACTGACAGAGACCGCAAAAGGTGCAGACCTGCATTGGTTCTCTGTGTAGTCTATTCACTGCCAATGACACTTAAAGGTGCAAGCAAGTCCACCACCACCAGTAAATCTGATGCTGGCTTTGCAGATGTGTGGGTACTCCTGTAAATGTGTTTTAGATGTCAAAAAATAAATAAATAAATAAATTAAGTCCTTTTGGAGGAAGTAAAATGTTGTGCACCAGTCTGCAAAAGTGCAGAATGCTTCTAGAAATGTCCCCTTTCCCTCCCCCTCCCCCCCCCCCCCCCATCCACCCCTTTTGTCATTTTAAACATCATCTTCCAAAATTAAATTTTGTTTTTGTGTGTTGATGCTCTCTTGCCGCTGATTCATGTCTGTGCTCTCAAACCTCTGTATCCTGCGGACACCTCCGTCCTGTCCCGCAATGTGAGGCGCTTTCCTGGAAAACATGCCGTACCCGAATGTTAGCGCCTGATGTCTCAAAGCAGCGATGGTGCCGCCATTGTGCACTTTTGCAGTTCTTAACAGGAAACTAACAGACTAATTTCTGTTTAGTTTGTTTGCAAATGGATGTAAGAGCCAAACCTCTTACACAGTGACAGCTAAAAGCTGAGAAATGGAACGGAAATCTGTGTCATTAAAATTTGACATAATTTTATGATCTGCTAAAGTTTGAAAGATATTACACATGCGGTGAGGCCTATAAGGGGTGTAGGGGAGACAGGGAGAGTCTTTCCTGCACAGAGTAATGATACAATATCTATCTATCTCGTCTCCAAAGGTAATTATAAGAAAACGTTTTATAATAAAGATAAAGTTAAAACGAAAATGCTCAATGGACTCCACCCAAGCTACTCTCCAGCTGTTGTCGCCTTGTCATACTTTCCGGGTGTCCTTGATTCCTTGGTCTCACAGGGCTAATAAGAGACATCAATATAATGAAGGCTGTATCGGATGGGAGTTGTTAGAGTAGCTGGACATGGGATGTATCTGACACAATGCTTGAACGAGGGCTGTCTCCAACACCTCGTGCCTCCGTGCAATCAATTTTGGGATCCGCTTACATCACGGGCTTCCCAGTAACCCCCTTTAATATCAGGGTTTGTGTAAAACCCTCCTGCTGAATGTTAAGCTTTTATTATAACTGGGTTTTTAATTAATGTATAAATTGTCACTTTAATTAGAAACTAGTATATGTTTGTGACTTATTTTGTTTAGTAAATAATTAATGGAGTGCAGTACCCTCTTTCAGGCTATAGATGCCACTATAGCATCTGTAGGCTAAAATTATCCATTCCTGTCTAGAAATATGAGACGGATGTCTTGATCCCTCCATATACGACCATAAAATAATAATAATAATTAAACAAAAACAAACCCCAAAACAAAACCATTTCATGATGCATTGCACAGCAATCATAGTCCCTTTTTTCAGTCAACTTTTATGTTTTCATTTGCATTCGTGAGCAAAACCCTTTGATGTCTGCCCTTACTACCAGCTGCCTGGCCAGTAAGGTTCCCAGATTTACTATTTTAAGACACCTATGAAATACACAGCACACAATGACTGTGCAATTAATCCAGATGCTTCTGCTGCTACAATACCAATGCATAACATGCATCTAAACAAACAGCATATGTGTAATTTGTAGAGAACACCCATACTTGCAGACGTAATAAAGTTTTGAAATATGGCTTGGTGGGTGGATGCTAGCTGTGTAATCCATATTACACAAATCTTGTACGGGGAAATTATTTTATAGATGTCTCCCATTGCTATAATTATCCCAATTAATCTGTCTTCATATATTGATCTGGTGATAGATCACACAGTACTGAGTATTACATGTTCATATTTGTCATTGGTCTTCATGGCTTCTACATATATGGAGAAGACAGATGATACATAGTGTGGAAATTATATTCTGTTATTTTTTTTCATGCTAATTGGAGGAGGAAAAATAGTCACTTTCTGCATATTTCATACCTCTCTCCTTTACATATACGGGGACCTCTGTTGGAGCGGAGTTAGAGGACGGGTACAATGCAATGACTAATGCAGTGATGGCTAACCTGTGACACTCCAGGTGTTGTGAAACTACAAGCCCCAGGATGCTTTGCCAGAGACAACTAGCTGATGGCTGTCGGAGCATGCTGGGACTTGTAGTTTCACAACACCTAGAGTGTCACAGGTTAGCCATCACTGCTCTAATGACAGCCGACTCCTGATTGGACGAGTATCGCTGCCATCCAATCAGGTGCCGGCTGCACTTACAGCCATGTCTCTCATATTACAGAAGTCCCCAGTAAAAATAAGAAGAGTAGGGTGTAAGTTTCCTCTAAAAATGGGAAAACCCTTAATAGCTTGTTGGATGTACGACATAAAGGGCCGCTATAAAGTGTTTCTCTGGTCCTTCTTGGGTTTTACTGTAGAAAAATGATAAATGACTGATGGCACCCACCCCCCCCCTCAATAAAAATAGGAATTTAGAGAACTTTATATGTATAGATTATATGTATATATTATCTGATCTCTTGCACAGTACTCTGTGTTCTTTCCACTTGACAATAGCACTTACCCATCTATAAATATAAGCTGCACTATATATTACATTTTTATTTATTTTTTTACAACAAATTCAGAATTACTTTTCTTCCGAAAGCTTTGAAGACTTGATCTATGCCTAGCAATGTAAATCTGCCTCGTAAAATAGTTTGTGGCATGAAAGGGAAATTCATTTTCAAATTTTTTTTTATATGCAGCTTTTATTGAAATTTTGTAATTTATTGCATTAGGGAAAAATGATTAATTATTTTTTTTTAAAAGTCTCTGCTCGCTCAGTTTTGCATCCTCCCGATAGTGACGCGGGTGTCGGGTGTCAGAGGCCGTAGGAAGGTTCTTGCTGCACAGGAGTGTCAGAATGTTTCCGATAGAGGCTTCTGTTAAACGACAATTTTTTTTTTTTTTTAGTTTTGCACATTGGTTTGGCTTGGTAGTTCTCCATTACAGACCAGTTAACTGCACGTGTTTGTGGTGCAGAGTATAATCTAAAACCCTGTAGCTTTCAGTAGAGTAGCTTGTCACTATTTCTGCATGCGTGAGATATTTATTATTGCAGCATATCCTGTTAGTGAGGCAGCACCAAAGCAAATATGTTTATGGAGCAAGGTGTCAGTGTTGGCGAAGGGGGAGAAATTTACCCAGGGTGCGGAGTGGCGTTGTCTGTCTTACCAGTGCTGTTTGTGTGTTGCAAGAAACTCATGATCCAGTGGTTTTCCAATAGTCATGGTAAATATACATATATGACAGGCCAGATTTCATACCAGTGTCCATGATAGACCAGTCTAAACCCTCCTCCCCAGGAATGTTTTACATATGAACTTTATATACACATATCTGGTATTCTTAAACATTTTAAGTTGAAAAATGCAATGAGAAGTCTATATTTTTGCTTAAATTGATTCTGTGTATGTATGCCTGTGGGGAAAAATATATATTGTTTTTGTTATTTTTGCTATTTAATTTAATAAAGTCCTATCTGTCATGCATTTAACTTGGGTATTGACAAAAAAAAAATTCTCTTTGAAGATGAAATGGTCACCAGAGGTGCAGAATCCGAACAGACCTCTGGTAGCAAAAGACTTAATAGTGTATGTCATCCGAGAGTCTTAGTGAAACTCCGTAAGACTGAGACCTAGAAGGCTTTAGAGTTCTGCACAGATATTTTTAAGCATGAAGATGAAAATAAAGAGTTGTTCAAACAGTCGTGTTGAAGTGCAAACACGCTTTTTACATCTTTATTGGTGGGTGGTTAAGAACTTTTCACATTTAAAGTAGTCCTGTGACCCTGTGTACGGATAAACCAATGGTATTCCACCGCCTTTTTTTTCTTGCTTCCTGTAAATTTGATGGATTTGTCTAATAAGGGAAAAAAAAAAAAATCTTGGACATTTGCAATTTTGCCTGTAGAAATGAAGAACGCAATATGTAAATTTAAGTAGCAAAGCATTAAAGAGATTTCTACCTGTCCCTGGTAAATTGTGTCACTGACTTAGACCAAAAAGGGCTTCCAAGAACTTGGTCTCTCTCTAACTGTAGAACAGAGCTCTGTGATGGAGCCTTGGACAGGCTGCAGAGTGTCTATAGGGAAAAGGAACGAGTTTGAGTC
This sequence comes from Mixophyes fleayi, assembly GCF_038048845.1. Lineage (NCBI taxonomy): Eukaryota > Metazoa > Chordata > Amphibia > Anura > Limnodynastidae > Mixophyes > Mixophyes fleayi. The sequence goes on from NC_134409.1 coordinate 136,068,846, forward strand.
CCTCCGCTTGAGGTACAAGGGTGGGGGCTTACCTGGGGGCATATTGAATCAATGACAACTCCACTAAAGGGGTTTTGGTGTTCACTAAATTCCATTCCAGTAGTTAGTGTGAGGAAGGATCCTCTGGGACCACTGTGGTGGGTACGTGTTTTGAGAGAAGTAATGACACGTTGGTGCTCAGACATGTTATTTAGCTGATCTAACGCTTCTCCGTCTATCTGAGCTTTCTTTCAGTCAGGTGGGCACACAATGTGCTGATTTTCTGCCATAATGACTTGTTATTCTGTTTACAGACTGTTCTCTCTGCATCCGGAAGTTCCTGTCGTACAAGACGCAGTGTCCCACCTGTTGTACGGTATGTTCTAGATTTTTCTAATGTCCTTTTTAATTTATCACTTTTAGAACGGTGTTTCCCAACTTTCCAAGCTCTTGAGGCTATACCTGTTTATAGAGAACATAGGCCCATTTTATTGACTTCTTCCCTCGTGTCCACCATCAAAAATACCTCAACTTAAGGAATCAATGCCTGTTTGTTACTGGACTGTACAGCTCCAGGCCTATTTCTCACTGACCCATCACCTAGTTACAGTGGAGGCAGCCATTTTGTGAGCTGAACCAATAATTCTGCAGTCTGTCAGCTCGCTGAGGCATGCGGCTCTTTGGTCGAATATGACCGAGCATACAAAATGGCTGCCGCTCTGTAACCACTTGTAGTGAGAACTGAATTAACATCCGCTATTTATATAGCGCCACCAATTCCGCAGCGCTGTGCAGAGAACTCGCTCACATCAGTCCCTGCCCCATTGGAGCTTACAGTCTAAATTCCCTAACACAAACACACACTTTGATAGCAGTCATTTAACCTAACCTACCAAACTGTAGAACGGTAAATAATGAAATAATGTTTTCGATGTGCAATAGTAAATCGCTACATAATATGCTGGCATTATATAAAAACGTGTTAATACTAATAATACATAACTTTGTGAATGATCCTATCTTTACCTTAAGGAGGGGGGAGGATTTCACATAATACAACCACTGTTCTTAGTCCCTGCTTACGAACAGTTTTTTTTTAATTTGCTTTAATCCCTTGGTGAGTACATTTGAGCAGAATTTGTTGCGATAGATTTCAGGAAGTACGACTGGTTTCCCACGGAGCTAAAACAGCCCTGTGTAATGTGAATTCTTTTCTCTTTAGTGTCAGTCTTTTATTATGTATGAAGGGATATGTGAATGAAAACGACTGTGTACAAACGACCGTCTTTTATATAAGTGCATTACGCAGTTGGTTATCTGGAGAAGTAGAAGTTACTCTGCTGCCTCCTGTCATTTAATCACCTGTGATCACTCAGCACAGTAACATAATATTGGATGTGTTTATAGATCATATAGATTGCGCTCAGGTGACAGACGTACTGCTAGTAAATGACACAACGCCTATCTGCATTTCCAGTCTGATAATGACGGAGGATTAACTGCACTCTGGAGAAAATGTAGATGGACTATGTTCATTCTGTTTAATTCAGCATCTAACTACTTGCTGAACGATGTGTGACAAAGCTAATTATGATGCAATACGCCTTCAGCTCAGTGAGATCGATCATACATTAGTGTTCCGTGATCTCGGTGGCATATATATGAGATAGTGAGGCCTATTCTACACGGACTGGGAGGATAAACCATGGTTTATTCTTATATAGTAAGACTCTGTTGGGCTCCAAGAGTAATGTGACCAGTAAGAACAGCTGGGGAGATCATTAAATTTCCTCTTTCTGATTTGTATTTTTCCCTTGTGTCGGCCAATTCGGTCTATTTGATAGGATCAGTTAATGGCAGAAAATTGGCGATGATGTTCAAAGCTCCGTGGGGTCATTATTTGACCAGGCAGGTTGTAGGACCTGGCACCCCTGTCCAACGTGGTCATTCGTCCATATTGCAATGTGTCTCTGCGCAGCCTGCGTCTGCATGCTGTCTGTACACGTAAACCATCTATATATAACTATACCGGAAACCCAGATGCTTCCGGTACCAGCTCTGCATCCAGGAACCATTCATTTGTGGTCTTCACCCTGTAATCGTTGTACACAGTCAATCACAAAGTCGTTGAAGAATTATTCTCAAATTAACCGACACATTGCAAAAGTGTGAAATACTATCCTATCACGAGGCAATAAAATATTCTTTGGTGCTGAACGTGTAAAAGGATTAGGGATCATAGGGACCGGTGTTGGGTAATTCCTGCTCAAACCTATATTTCAGTGATGTACAAAATGTGCACTATAAAAGCAGATATATTTATAACAAATGTGCTGTTCATTAAACAGGCAAGATTTTCTTGAAATGCAGGCGCAGTGTTATGTTACGATGTTGAAAAATTCAACATCTTGAGTGTACTGATTTGTAAAATGTGTTCTACTTTCCCCCCATTAAGGATACATTTGTTTTTCAAAATTTTCTGTGAGTGACTATTGCTTCCCACTTACACACTTTTCTCGTAGAATTGCAGCGTTCCGATTCTGATTGCCGGAAGTACAGACGCTTTAAAACAAACCTGAATTTTTAACCCTTGACAACGTGGCGGCGTCACTGCGAGTTAGCTGCAGCCATGAAGTTATTGAAGGTGACGTGCGGCAGAGGACAAATCATTGCCATGCATAACGCTTCTCAGGGAACACGGCTTAGTTTCCCCCCCTCTTCATGTATGAAATGATGATGATTTGATAGTGTGCTCCAGGGGCAATTGTGTTGGTCTCCCGGTAAATTTGGAAATGTTCCGGAAACATTTTTCTATGTTAATTGCTTCCTTATGTGAGCAACACTCATCAGAAATGCATGCGATACTCTCTCTGTGCAGAGAGAAACTGCAAGCATCACAGGTCCCCAGTATAATAATTATTAGCAAATTCTCTTTTTACTTTTTTTTGCACTCATAACGGTTTCAGCAACTAATTCTTTAAATATCAGTATTTTCACCTTGTCTTGAGTAAAACTAGGCAATCTTTTATGATTTCTTTAAAGGTTGTTGACAGAAATAGTTGCATTTAACAGCTAGAACCACTGACCTGCCCCTTGCAACTGGTTTTCTTGGGGGTCCATGTTTAGTCTCGCACCATTGGCTGAAAATGGAGGGGATGTGTGATTCCGTGGAGGAGTGTCAGCTGGAAAACCAATCAGAAACTGAGCTACAGAGATTGTGGCATCTGGTTGGTCCTTATGCTCACACCCCCCTTCCTTCTCAGCCACTTGGTAAAATGCTTTAAGCTGCTTTACCAAATGTGGAAATGTTTGTTATTTAAACTAAACTATGTTGTTCTATATAATGTACGCTTATGTGTTCTAATACATTTTTATTTCCGAGAATAGGGATTAAGGGTTGATAGCCAAAACTTGGAGATTCATGCAATTTAGGACGATTCCCTAGGAGCCGCTCTTTGGAAACTGCTTGTGTGTTACCAAATAATAAACTAATTCCTAATCCTATTTTACCATTCTTATTTAAGACCAGGCCCCTTTCATTATATGTATTCATATTTTAACAAAAATAGATTAGGGGGGAATTCAATTGACCCCGTTGTTTTTTTTGTTTGTTTGTTTTTTTTGGGGGTTTTTTTATCGCCAAGTTAAATATTTTTATTTTTTTGACCCGCTGGCGCGACAGTTTATTAGCGTAAAAAAATCGTCCAATTCAATTTAAAAACAGGTAGGGCAGCCCCCCCACGCGTTAGTCATTGGTGCTTGCGAATTTTTAGGTCATCTATAATAAAAAAAACAACTTTTTTTAAACTATACAATCTATATCATGACAAAACACATTAGTACATACATATTGGTACATGCATAAATATATTAGTGATTATTGTGTTTTTGCATGCTTTTTGTAAAAAATCACCTTCATGTGAGAAACATAATGTTTCTTTTTTTTATATTACATGACTTCAATAGTTTTCGTATGTTTTTTTTTTTTGCACAGCCATGAGAGGTGTGAGACAAAACTGGAGATTTGACAGTTTACCGCGCAGCGTTAAAAAATAATTGAATAGCTTTTAACGCTTCTCACTTTCTCCCTCCCTATTATTTCAATGGATCATCAACTTGTCCGCGATAGGACCTTTTGAGCAAAAAAATAAATAAAAAATGGTGCGTTAAAAATGTAATTGAATATCGTGTAAGGTTAACCTGCTCCAAAATTAATGAAAACGGTGTTAAAATGACTTAACAAGGTGTTAAAACAAACAAACAAACAAAAAAACCTGCATGCAATTAAATTCCCCCCTTAATTTGCAGGCAAAAGTGCTTAAAAATAATCATCATCAGCGCCACTAATTCCGCAGCGCGGTACAGAGAACTCGCTCACATCATTCCCTGCCCCATTGGAGATTACAGTCTAAATCCCCTAACATACACACAGACCGAGAGAGACTAAGGTCAATTTTGATAGCGTCCATTTAATGTACTAGTATGTTTTTGGAGTGTGGGAGGAAACCGGAGCACCCGGAGGAAGCACACGCAAACACGGGGAGAACATACAAACTCCACACAGATAAGTCCATGGCCCCAGTGCTGTGAGGCAGATGTGCCAACCACTAAGCCACCGTGCTAACCACTGAGTCACTGTGCTACCCATGAAAGACATTATCATTAAAAATTATATTTGCTTTCATTTTTTCATAGCAGTTTTATTGCAAATGAAAAATGTTATTGTCTGTGATTAACATTGGGGGAAAACGTTGAATTCTCTAATACTTGACTCCATTACTATCTTTGTAATTATGTAACGCCAGCATACGTATTTGCAGAGCTCGCCTCTATGCAGGGTCTGATTATACACTGAATGTTGCGTCCCTTATTTCGTAGACGGTCACAGAGCCTGAGTTACGGAATAACCGGATACTGGACGAGCTGGTGAGAACCTACGTCACTGCCAGGTACGTCAGTCTAACCTCTCTGGTTTCTGCTTTTGGTGTATTCTGTTGATCAGGATTGACACTTCCCTTAGTACAGATGCATGTTGTGGCCTACAAGAGTGTAAAAAAACATCTTTTGTGTAAGAATAATATGTTCTGTGTTTTGTAACGCTTGATATCCATACATTTCATATTTTGGTTGCATCCGTCTCACCTCTCCCCTACTTTTAAAGTGTGATTCATACACAACATTCTTACAGTGAAGGGTATAATTTTCTATATCCCGTATTGATTCTCTTCAGCTGCAACAGTCTCCAGATGTTTCACCGTTCTGGGGATAGAGTTATGCAGGGAGGGCAGAACCTGTATGTGATTTATCCTTTCAGATACCTATGCATGGCCTTTTGGGGGATTTAAACAAGTTTATACAATGGAAGTTCTCTATAATCGTCTCAATTATTTATTACCAAAGCTGACATTTCAGGTTTCTGTTGAGCCTCCTATAAAGTAGGAACTTCTGTCCGCCAACGCTTCCTTCTAGTATCTTGTTTCTGACACGTGCGGTCTGCTTGTCCTGCCCTCATCAGAGGGTAGGGTGGAAACAAAATAAATAAATATATATATATATATATATATATATATATATATATATATATATATATATATATATATATATATATATATATATATATATATATATATATATGAATATATGAGATGCATATGTTTGGGGGTATTATGTAGCATGCCATTATCGTTGTCTCTGTCACATTAATCTCTAATTTGCTTCCAACGGTCTTCTGCCAACCTCAGTTATGTATGATACACTCACTAAAATACAACGGCATAATATGTGCAGCACGGTGGCTCAGTGGTTAGCACTTCTGCCTCACAGCACTGGGGTCATGAGTTCAATTCCTGACCATGGCCTTATCTGTGTGGAGTTTGTATGTTCTCCCTGTGTTTGCGTGTGTTTCCTCCGGGTGCTCTGGTTTCCTCCCACACTCCAAAAACATACTGGTAGGTTAATTGGGCGCTATCATAAATTGACCCTAGTCTCTGTCTGTCTGTGTGTTAGTGTGTGTATATTAGGGAATTTAGCCTGTAAGCCCCAATGGGTCAGGGACTGATGTGAGTGAGTTCTCTGTACGGCGCTGCGGAATTAGTGGCTATGTATGTATGTATATATGTATATATGTATGTATGTATGTATGTATGTATGTATGTATATATATATATATATATATATGTATGTATGTATATATGTATGTATATATGTATGTATGTGTATGTATATGTATGTATGTATATGTATGTATATATGTATGTATGTATATGTATGTATGTATGTATATATATGTATGTGTATGTATATATATGTATGTGTATGTATGTATATATATGTATGTGTATGTATATATATGTATGTGTATGTATATATATATATGTATGTATGTATATGTATGTATGTATATGTATGTATATGTATGTATGTATATGTATGTGTATGTATATGTATGTATATATATATGTATGTATATATATGTATGTGTATGTATATGTATGTATATATATGTATGTATATGTATATGTATGTATGTATATGTATGTATATGTATGTATGTATGTATATGTATGTATATATATATTGATGATGATATTATGTAGAATACCAATAGAGCTGGCAGTGACAGGACAAATAATGTGAGGAGGATTGCTAACCCCATTTTTTTCTTCTTGTGATTGTCTATTGTTTAGTATTATGTAATGTACTAGTGAGGGATGAATATATGATATGTTGTTATAACATTCTACCTGTTTTCTATGAAGGTGTTAGTCTGCAGAGCTCACCATTCAGTAGAATTGTCATTGTTTGACTCGCCCATAATCCACTTATTTCCAGCAGACACCTCCTGTCAATCCTATTCATGTGGATAATCCTCCCACAATGCAATAGACTGGAGGTCAAGGTGGATTGTTGGAAAAATAAATATTGGTCTTTGATACCACCCCACTCTGGGGTTTTGCTGGTGTTAAACAACTAGTTGTCGCTGGCCGCTCCTCCTGACGCCTCTTAGCGAATCTAACTCACCGACCTCCGGCGTCCATTCGCCCAGAAACTTTGGGCTCCCCCAGGAGTAGGTGGTAACAGGGTCTCTTCCAAGGCACCTGGATTCGTTCACATTTGTTGGGCAATGTGTAGCTGCTCAATGCAGAACAGCCGGAGGACGGATTAAAGTGTGAGCTTCAATCTGCTGGTCATAGAAAGGCAATGGTACAGGGACAGGCGGTATCACAAGAACAAGCAGGAGTTATGTTTATTGGATGGCCTGCCTCCTTTTTATTTATTGGATGGCCTGCCTCCTTTTTATATAGATCTGGGGTTAGGTAGGCCACCTTAACCAATCCAGGCTAACCCCCTTGTCCATCCGTGAATGTCAACCTGGTTGTCTTACATTGTAGTGGAAGGGGGTTGTTTCTAATTATTGGCTCTGCTGCTCGGACTTGGAGCTTGGTCACCTGGGTCTAGCACAAGCAACGCTCTGCTCCAGGAGTTTAGGGGATAGACCCCGAGGATACAGCTTCGGCAGCTGGAGCTCACTGACCTAGAGAGTTACCCAGGGGACCGCTAGTTCTGCTGCTCTCCTGTCCTCGGATTTGGGACCAGAAGAGCATCATTCGAACATTGACAGGTCCTCCCCTGGGTCACTGTAGTTTACGGACCCCCCTATAGAAGCACGAAGCTTTCCCCTGTTATCCCAAAGTGCGCTGACATCTTTCATCAAGAAAAACGAGCGCTTCTGTGCACATAACGGTGAACGTTTTCAGATATTCGCAGGTACTAACGTGTACTTTCCAGCATTTGCAGATTAGTCCTTTTTTATCTCTTCCTTTAGTACATAATAATAATCCTTTCAGTGTTGCCTTGTACCATGTTTTACAGAGATTTCTCCAATCCCTCCTCTCTTCTGACTACTAATACATGTCATTTGTTTACTGATAGAACTGTCCATGTGTGTTACTCTGATTACACGGAGACATTGTCCAGATCCCCCTTTACTAGTAATAAATTTGGTGCCGCACTGAGTAATAACTAGTAATAGGCAGCACTACATAACAATCAGATAATGCCCTCATACTTTGTTGGCTTCCGCTAATAAATCTTGGATAGTCTGGATGGCAGGAACACGAATGATTGTGAGATCAGTATTATGTATTAAAATGAGACCACCTTTCTTGAAACTAGGAAAGAGGAAAATGACTGTTGCAAAAACGGAATGTACGTAAATATAGATGTAAAGGTAGAGCAAGTGGGCCAGAATTCCTGGACAAATAATCATTCTTTCAGGATTTCTTTGCAGCCAGTATTAAAGACAAACTCCATCCCTAAACTTAAAGTTTGTTTAACTGTGGTGTTCGTGCCAAGCTCGAGCCCCCCCCCCCCACCCTCCTTAAGGCTTGAATTGTCCAGTGCTACTCTCCTCTCTGCTACTGGGGCTGTCAATGCTCCACACTTGTGTGCATCTACTTCCATAAAACATAGAGGAGTGCATGGCAGTACCACTGGAGATTTCGGAAGGGGGTAAATGCTACACCCCGAAAAGGTATGTACGTACAGTTCTCCATTTATTATAATACATTGCATAAGGCTCATTGGAAATCGGTGAAACCAAGGTACCGCCCATTTAAATAAATGAAATGTGTACAAGTGAATACAATCATTTGAGACAATGCTGCCACTGTGTATGTGAAACCAAAAGATATCCGGTGCTGTAACACAATATATAAATTACTGTGTAAGCTTATACATAAGTAGGAGAAAGTTGTGCTCAATGGCCCTGATTCATTAAAGCAAGCAAAACGAACTTAATGTGCGTTTATTTTTTTTATTAAATACACACACATCAGGTACGCACACATTAGGTACACGCACATCTGTATTCAACAAGGTGCGTATGTGAAGATACATCTGGTGATGAATATGGGTCTAGGGCCCCTCTGCTCTAACAAACAATACACCACAGGATACGTCTAATACATATGTGGAATATAAAGTCCCAAAAGATTAAAAGCAATTTTTGTTTTTAATTTTTCCGTAGAATACATTTATTAGGATGTTATTAATGTCTACTGTACATAAGACACATGTTCTAGCTGTATACACAGCCATCATTGCTAGTAATCAGCACTTACACCCGGCCTGTAGCTGGTGCAAGTGATACGACTGAAAAACGCGTACACGATGCCCAAAGCTTGAATCAGACGCTGCGGCGTGCGCTGGAGCTTGGCACGTCCTCGCTGTACATTGCTTACGTGCATACGCCCATTCCAGACCCCTTTCTGCCCCTGAAATCGTAGGCTTATGTAAGGGTTCTGCGCTCAAACACGAATTGGATGTTGCTGTGTTCTCTGGCGTTTGGTTTGTTTCTGGACATGTGCAGAATGATTTTACCCAAAATGCGATGCGTATTGGTATTTATGGGTCTTAATGATTCGGGTCCAATATAGCTATATTGGGATAAGCTCTCCTGCCAACGTCAATCCTAAGTACACTTGTTGTTACACAGGCTAGGGACTCGCCTACAGGAGATGCCTTGACGTTGGAAGGTGAACTTATCCCAGTATAGCTGTATTGTGCACAAAGTCCTTCTACGTATGTATGAGGCTCGTTGCCGGTGGTGGTGGCATTGTCTATGTAAAGATTTTTATTCTAGCTGGATCTTGGAGACAGAGAGAGAGAGATTGCCATGCAGACTGTATTTTCTAATTGTATTTTATGAAACAACATCCACATGAAATATATCCTTTTTAATATTTAAATGGCTATGTGATTTTCAATAGAGAACACTGATACCACAATTGAACAGGGCAATAAAATGCCGTTCTTGATCATTCTGCCTACTGTCCTAGATGGGCTTCATTTCAGCTTTTTTCTTCTTTGTTTAATATGTGTTTAATGTTAATCAGACCTATTTGTTGTTTGGAAACATTTTTCAGCGATTGTTAAATCCGTCTGAAAGAAGGTACACAGTGCTTTGGGCACAACTAAAGCATTTATTTTTTGATTGCATTTTGTTTTGAGGTTAAGCATCTGTACATTTACATATCGAATTATGCAGATCGCTGCATAATCTAATTTTGTTTCCTCTCTGCAAACAAATGAAATCTTTCGACAGAATCCTGGTCTGGGTCCCTGGCTCAGATTGATTTAGTTTTTGCGAGGCAGTAAAACTTGCGAGTCCTCGATGCAACACACATCACAGGGTATTGATTAGCTTTTCTTTTTTTTTCCCTGCGGGTTTTTATAGTGTATTTGTTTACAATGTTCACCTGTCCGACACGTTGCAGCTTGAGAATTGATCTTTCCCTTGTAAATAAAGTGATTTTATTTCTTCACTACAAACAAATGGAATCCTCCAACATTTGCTGCTCACCCACACAGAAAGTGGGGGGAGGTTTATATTAAATGTCAGCTTGCTGAATTATTACGTTTTACTGAAGTGTGGTTTTGGGTGCAGTGTGCTACTGGTCTTGTGTCTGAATTGTCTTTCTTCCTTTTTTTCCAAACCACTTGCATTAACTTTCCCTTCAACCAGCCAGCTTGAATCGACCTGGTTCTTGCGTAAAGGCCAAAAAATTAAGGTCAATGCCCCGAGCACAATTTGGGTTTGCATTTTAATGCACCGGTAAATCTGAGCGGCTTTGTAATACATTAACAAAGCTAGAGCAAATTATTTATTCATCCAGCATAAAAGTAATTGGCAGGCTGTAGGTCTGGTATATATCTTTCTGGAAGTGTAATCATTTAAACTTATCCTTATCCATGGATTTTATGTATCCTGAACAATTGAACGAAAAAGTTGTTTCTGAAAGCTTTATTCTTAAATGGACCCTGTACACATATTGTGTTTTAATTTATATGCATGTTTAACTCTAGAATGATAGAGAACACAATTATCTCTATTAAGTCAGAAGTCTTATTTTGTATTGTTTTGTTGTTGGAAACTGCAGCTGTTCTGTTCCTGATGTATGTTGTCTGTTAGACCTGAGTTAGGCTCCATGAGGAATTAAAGCAAGATATTTTATAGACAGACCCGGCTGCTGTGTGGCTTTTGTAGAGATCCATTGGAAGGATATACACAGACATTGTCTCTTCACAACAGAAAAACAGATTTCCATTCACTTGGCATATTCTTTCTCCTGTTCTCCTACCCTCTGACTGTCTTTCCTTCTTTCAAAGTGTAATTATCTAATAGAAAAGATAATTGCATGTACTCTGTGCTGCTGGGGGACCCTGCTCCTTCCACTATATAACTCTCACTCTGTGGCTTTCTGCTGCCTCCATTACCCTCCTCACATCATGTCACTGCCCCTGTCACATGCAGCCCTGTCCTCACTAACACATCACTAATCTCCTGATATACTCTGTGCTGCTGGGGGACCCTGCTCCTTCCACTATATAACTCTCAGTCTGTGGCCTCCTGCTGCCTCCATTACCCTCCTCATATCATGTCACTTGCAGCTTTATCCACATTATCACAATCAAATAAGTGGACAGGTCACTGCCTTCTACATGATCAGCACATTCATCTCCTTCTGCTGTGACAATTCTGATGATTGTCAAAGTAGTTGTTGACTAATGAAACTCAATCAACACATTTCACCTCTAATAATCTATGTATTTTCCTTGATGGATACTGTTCTAGAAGTAACTGCAGAGAAATGATTTTGCTCATAGCAAATTGAACTCTAAAAAAAATATTCTAGCAAAATTCACAAAATGAAAACACCATCTTTCTGAACCATTACCTATATCACAATGCATTGTTACATTCAATTATTATTATTTAAAAAAAAACCAAAAAAAAAAACCTTGCAAATTCTTTCTCCCAAATCAGCTGTACATAGAATGTCACTGGCATTAGAAGGAAGCTGTCAACTAAGCAGAGAGGGAGAAAATGGCAAATAATTAAAAACATTAATCGCATGATATCAATATTACCTTATACAGCTAGATCTAGTTTGTTTTTGTTTTTTTTTTTCCCCTCCCCCCTGGTTGGTTCAGAGAACGGTTACTGAAACTTACTTTGTGATGAGCCGTTGACCTAAAACATTCATGTATTGAATAATTGCTGTGGATAGAAGACATCGTATTGCATTGCTTTTGGCTCCTTATGAATTGGTGTTGAATGCTTGTTTTGTCTATTTGCTTCAGGGCTGGATCACATTATAAAAAAAAAAAAAAAAAACCCCCATGATGTATTACCCAGTAAAGTGTCTGAGGGATGCGATCAGCTCTCGCTCTGCCAGCTGGACAGCCTTATAAATGAATGACAGCTCAGGGCAGATATAAATCTGCAGAATGATTTCTTCACCTTTGCTGGAAAGCGAGGACTCTACAAGCCAACAGCAGGCAGATTTTTTTTTTTTTTTTGTAGCACGTGTTGGACGTATTTCAGCATGGAAAACCTTGTGGAGTAACATATATTCCCAAATCTCGTCCAAAAAGAAAGTTTTTAAATAATAAATTGGAAAACATAAACTAAGTTTTTAAAAGAAGTATAGTTAGCCTTGTGATTGCACAGAACCCAATTCCCTGTAACCCTATCACCTGTTGCACAGTGTTCGCATTCCGACTTCCTGTCTCTGTTCTGATTGGCAGTCCCACAGCTTGTGCAGTAAATAGCTGCTGGGATGTTGGGTCACAATAAAATAAGAGGATACAATGATACCATATTAAGGGGTCTAGTGGGGGTCTCTCCCCACTAGACTGCATGCTGTCTCTCGAGCAGGGCTCTCCCAACCTTGTTCTCATGTTTTTGTTTCTCTTGAATTTCCCTGGTATATCTGCCCAATGTATATAGCATTCAGGTGCCTTATTTTTGTGTTGTCAAAGGTGTGCAAGGATAGAAATTGATGATTGTGCATTTTATAGGGGCATTGTTTTATCAAATGGTTTCCTTTTCTATTTTAGTTTTTGAGCTGTTGGCTAAATTCAAATGTTCCATTGGTTAAACGATTCCTTTTATTTATATCAATTATAAATCTTTAAAAGACAGCTTTTTAACACGGAAGAAAACAAAAACTTCATATCAGTGTAATATTCTTAGGGGTAGATTCAGTTGCTGCTCCGCGGACATCACCGTGAATCTGTGACAATAAAGACGGACCGTTATGAGGAACAATGCATTGGAGATTAGTAACGTGCGGAACTTGAACTTATAACCTATTTAAATTTTGCAGCTCACAGTTGTAGGTTGAATATTTCATAACCCTTCTGAATCACAGGAGCTCTGCTATCGTCACTAATGTCATTGTATAGGTGCAGAGTTATTATAGACTCTGCAGATTTGGCTGCATGGATTATGGGTTTGGAGAGATAAAAGATGACAAATTGCAAGATCTTGGAGGAAAGGACAGGAAGCAACGAGAAGGCTAGAAGCTCTTTCATTAGGTCAATAATTCTAAATAATGGAAATTCAGGAAATGTGATTTCGTTTGGGTTGTTATGGCATCCATTACATTCCTCCTCTGAGGGGTATGACATTTTAATAAGAGGTATTTGCTTTTTAGACAGTAAATGTAATGCAGAGAGGTTACTGCTCCTCAATCGTAAATTTAAAACTGGTTCTGAGTTGCTGCCTAATGAATATCTTTCGTCCATGACGAAGCAGGAACTGGAGGATCCGGTGCCTCTGTTGGAGATAATAAATCTACAAATGTACATCCATCATTTACTCCTGGTTGATAGCCTGCAGGATAATTAGCACTGTTCTATGTCCCTATCATATCGGAACATTGCCCCTGCATGTTGACATGTTCCTTTTTTGTTAGGTCCACTACTCTCCTCTTGCTTAAAGCGCACCCTGCACGTTATGGAGACGGCACTAATATTCATGAGAATGCAGCTTATCCAGTCACTAAGAACCAGTGACCTCACTGAGAGTGCAGCCTACCCAGTCACTAGGAACCAGTGACCTCACTGAGAGTGCAGCCTACCCAGTCACTAGGAACCAGTGACCTCACTGAGAGTGCAGCCTACCCAGTCACTAGGAACCAGTGACCTCACTGAGAGTGCAGCCTACCCAGTCACTAGGAACCAGTGACCTCACTGAGAGTGCAGCCTATCCAGTCACTCGGAACCAGTGACCTCACTGAGAATGCAGCCTATCCAGTCACTAGGAACCAGTGACATCACTGAGAGTGCAGCCTATCCAGTCACTAGGAACCAGTGACATCACTGAGAGTGCAGCCTATCCAGTCACTAGGAACCAGTGACAACACTGAGAAGTGCAGCTTATCCTTTCACTGGGGACCCAACCCCCCCTCTCACATTAGTATCACCCTTTTTAAATAAAATAAACCTCTCACTTTATGTACCAAAATAATTCTTAGGCCTCATATGGCTTTATAATAGCCATGAGTTTGAGGACACGGGGACTGTCTCTTATTCCCTGTGTCAGTGTTCTATGTATGTGATTATTACGTTGCTCTGAACAGTACCTAGATATTTACCTCCGCCGCTGTGAATCATGGAGGCTCAGACCGGTTTGATTTATAATTGTAGAACGAGACACAATCATTGCCAGCTCTGTGCTGGTGCAAAGTTCAACTTCTGTTGCAGAGTGGCATAGCAAGGAATACCTCTAAAAATGCGCGCCCCCCCTCCACCCTTTTTGCTTGCGTCAGTAAAGCTGTTTTTGCACTGCTCTGGTAAACGAGGGGCAACGCTGCTCCGTGGACCTATGTGCACCGGTGCCACACAGCTGCTGTTTTCTTGATTGACAAAATGATTTTCTTCTTGTGTCCTGTATTGCTCCGTTGTCTTCGCTGTAAAGCTCCAGATTCATGTTTCTGAGTGGATCGTTTACACCAGAGCTCTGCGTTCACCTCTGTGGGGCTTTGTAGCACATAAAAGCAAAATAAAATCGATACTGTATCTTATTGCTTTTTGTAGATTGTTTTGTTGTTGTCCAATATATCTTTGGGCGACTTGTAGGTATTATAACCTCAGGCTGGCTAATTAAGATTTGTGCAGCTAATTACTTGGCATCATTACTGGCTGTTTTTGAAGTTGTCCAAAAATCGTACTGTTTCAATTTTTGTTGTTGTTGCTCAGTTATCTTTGAATCTGTGACTTCATTTTCTGTCCGTGTGTGAAAATGGTTAGTTTGTTGGTGATTGCAAAATAAAGCTACATTTTTCACAAGCATACATAAAACCCCCCAGACATAACACATTGCATTCAAGTGTGTACTGTATGGCACAATACACCTTGAAACATAATCAGACATGCTTGTTACAATACAGGACATAATGTACAAGATATAACAGCCTACACTATACATAAAGTACTGCACTTACCATGCAAAGAAAGTAAACATCTGACTAGTTTCTGTATATCCTCATCCTTGCTATTCTTTACTAGGTACACTTACTGGTACAATGTTTCTAGCACTTAGCTACATAATTATACACACACACAATTGCCATTCATTCCCTACACTAAATTGAAACATTGAATAGACGGTTTGTTTGATATAAGCTGCTACTTTACATTAAGTAGAGTGACCTGTTGTTAATACATATGCAGTTTATATGGGTTTTTTTTTTTTGTTTTGTTTTTTAACAGTTCTGATGCATTGTGGAAATGGCATAGATAATGTATTCCTGTGACAAATATAGGAACCCTCAAACCCTTTACCACCATCAGTCATCAAACAATCTCTGCAAGTTCACAGACGGATGGCTTTTAGTCCAATTTTCTTTTTGCCATCTCTCAACTATGTAAACGTTTCAGGAAGAGGCGAGTGAAAAAGATCTTCACGTCCCATTAACAGATTGCCCGCTGGGAGCTGACATATACAGATATATTTATATAGTCATTTTTTGAGAGCTTTAAGAGGATATTGTAGCAGCACAGAAAAGTGAAAATATATATATATAGATTTTGTTTTTTTTCTCATTCATGTTTATATCTTAAAGATTTATCTCCGTGTGGATATTCCAGGCTTTCTCCATGTCTCACATTGAAATCGTAAATCAGGGGTAGGCAGCCTGTTGCTCTCCATCTGCAGTACAAGTCCCAGCAAGTCTTGTCAGGCAATGACATGTATTCCCATTGCAGCAGGCTGTACCAAGCCTATTTTATATAGCACCTGTTACCTGTACACAATGCCCGTTTGGCTGAAACAACATGAATGGTTCAGCCCACAATCATCTCACTAGGATGTAGGGACGTCGCTGAGGCTGAACTGAGTTTTATTACAGCCTACAGTATGACTGCCGCCACTTAGTGCAGGTGACTGTTGCATTGTAAGTTCTGTCCAAGGCTCAAGGCAAAGTGCATCAGCCAGTCCTCTGCTTAAAAAAACAGCCAATTGCAAAAAAATATAGATTTTCGCAAAAGAGTTAAAAAACAAACTTTTTTGAACTATTTCACAGCCAATAGAACTTGTGCATATCCATACATTATATGTTATGAAAGTAGGCCGGAAACAGAGGATGGACAATCAAAGCACTTGGCCAGTGAGCAGGTGAGGAAGTAATTACATAAATTGAATGAGAAAGTGGTAGCGGGAGGTTCGCTATATGAAATGACGAATGTATACGCCTTTCTCCTGCAGGCTTTTAGTCCGCAGTGGTGGGAGGTGGTCTGGTTAGTAGAAGGGAGAGTAGAGGTAAAAGATCCGCTATGAAGCCGTACACAGGACAATTCACCATGCTCGTTCCCCGGGAAGTCATTCTAGGCAAGGAATGTAGAAACTTGGCACAAATCTGTGGATGGAGTAAAGTCTCAGGGCGTTCGGAAAGAGGAACAGCCCTGCAGTTAATATCTGCACATTAACAAGCATTGTGCAGCCCTGTGTGCAATTTACTAGATACATTTCCCCACCATAGCTGTGGGGGGGCGTTTCAATTATACACAAGTTCCCTGGTAAGTTATTTTACCATGTGGAAAGTGCATAGAGTAATTCAGAAGCCCAGCGGTACTGATCACCACCTTTCATGTGTCCACCCTTCCCTGTCTCTACCACACCACTGGTATCTGCACCAATGGCTGCATTAATATTGGTGGTTGATAATGCTTCTGTCTTGCATACGCTTCCTTCACCAGCTACAATTGGTATTCTGCTAACTTATGTATCCAGTGTTCCCCACACCTCTTAGATTGTTGGCTCATAGGGCAGGGCCAACTTCACCTGCCATCTCACGTTCTTGTATTTTATTTATTTGGATCACTGTTCCCTCAATATACAGCACACGTCAGCTCTTAGGATAATCATATACCTACTCTTCTGCCTTACCTGGGATCAGTGCTTCCTTCTAACGAATACTGGTGATATTTTAATAAATGTTAGAAAGCAAATTCTCTGTCCATTATTCTAAAAAAAAATATAAAAAAAATACATATGCGAGGATTTGTTTAATGAATGGAGAGGTCCGCTGATATTCATTTGTGTCTAACTTTTATAAATGCAAAGGTTTCCTATTAAAGACATTGAAAGCCCTAACCATGTTCCCCCAATACATCACTCTCTATCAAAAGGAGACGCGTCACATAGGAGCGATCAGTCATTGTCTGTCTGACGCCAGCAGATCACTGCATTCACTGAGCAAGGAAAGGGACTCTGGATAATGAATGTGTTTAATTCACTGATCCTATTGGAGTATTATCATCTATCTGTGAAATAAATGGCATATACCGGCAATATCCACTTTTATTCTGGCCGTTTCCATAAATCTGCACCGCAATATACAGTGCTGAAATGTTGCATGAAATCACCCTCATTACCTGTGGTCCTATGTCGGTCTCTCGAGTATAAATCAGCATAAATCTTATCTTCGCCATCAACGAGGAAGTTTGGACATGTCCAAGTGTTATTAAGGTGTATTGGTAACGTACACACAGTGGAAGCAGGCTTTTTGTGTCCTGAACCTGCCTATCATGTCGCTAGGACCTTGTGACATGGTAACTCTGCACAATTTGTTTTTCCAAATATAAATACTCTTCAGTTGATAAATGGATGATTTGTAAACGATTTTAAAGTTTTCTGCTGAATTCTGGTATTCAAAATAGTCACATTTTATAAGGTTGTTTCTGCCTGTGAGCTGGAGGTTGAAGCCATCATGTATGAATTCAGTTTGAAAAGATACTAGTCTGAGCTTTTACATCCCCCCTCCCTTCCCTTGTCAACTCAGTAGGACTTGGCTGCCAGGAATAGTGTTTTTATTTCTTTTTACATTGTTACAACATTGTTGTCGCTCTATGGAAAGTAGTTAACCCTTCGTGCTGCAGGGAAGCTGATTATTAGAAAGCATGCTTGTATCCTTCAGGGCTTTGACATTGGCATTCCGCAAAGTCTTGAAAATGTTCTCAGGTGTGATAATAAATGAATGGCCTCGTGTACGCCTTCTGAGCAGCTTTGTATCAAGCCACGGTCTATGTGACCAGCAGCGTTCAAAATAGTTATCGCTTAGTGAAATATAATGGCTTTCTATGGTAACACTTAACAAAATACTATGCAGAGTACAGAGTACCCTATGGTGTAGTAGTGCGGCTTTGAGATGTCCTGATGAACAAGTCTCTGTTTCCTGAAGTGGTTTGTGCATTGTTTAACTCCTGCTTCAGTGAACATTGTTTTTCAGCTGCTTTGTGTACGTATAGAGCAGAACAAATGTAATAAAATAGTTGCAAAGCATCCTTTTGTCAAGGGGTGAATACTATTTTTATTATTTGATTAACTGGTCATTTCTTTTAAGATTCACCTTCCCTTTGACTGGCAGCAAATGACTTCCGAAAAATCTCAAACTCCGATGCAGCTTTCTACATCCTCCTCTTGCATCTCAAGTGATTATCATTTTATAAGAAGAAAAGTGTTTCTTGACTGCCTTGAATGTGCTCTTATCTGTTGCGGATCTGACAGAGCCGAGGTTCCATCTTCCAAGGTCAAGTGTTAAAACTTCACAGATTCGAGGACAGAAATCTTTCTGCAAAGTATCTCCGATTCATCACCGCAGGTTTCCGTCCTGATTAGCATCATCGCAGAGTAGTGGAGGTTATTGTGGTTGCGGGTCAGAAGTGCTTGTGGACTTTTAATAGGAGGTCTTTCATCTGTCGGGCATATTAGTGCGGCAGGAGCATTGAACTCAATAGCAGCGTTGATGAAATCTATAAACATCACCAAACCAATTTCCAGAGTCTAGTGTTCTTGTTCAGAATGTATGGTTTCTGAGTTTTCATCCATTGCTGCACAATTCATAGCAGAAGATGACTTTTAACGCAATAATATGATCAGCGCTTCGGGGCCTATAAATAGGGGGTCTGGTTGGTCTACACCTGACCCCTCAGTTTTTCTCTCTAGACAAATTGTTGGACAGTTAAAGGGATTCAGATTTGACACTGCTGTGCATTTGCTGTGTAGTACCGAACAATGCAGGCAATGTTTTTCCTTTCCTCCTGAACTTTTATAGTAAACATTTATTTATTTTTTAATAAGAAAAAAAATATTGTAAGTTTTATGTTTGTTTTTTTTTTTTTACCACCTTTTTTATTTTTGGAAAGGGGACAATTACTAACTTACACATTTCCATTTTGTATTTTTTATTACAAAAGTCTGAGAAGTCTGCTTAATAGGAAGCAATCATTCATTCAAATGGGGGAGAGAGGGCCTTGTCAGCAGATGTAGCTAGAGTTTGGAATCCGAACTGTGGACTTCCATACATTGCATTAATTTAGATGACATGGTCTCCAAATTGCTGTATGCGTGGGGTCATAGCGTCTCGCTATCCCTGTCAACACCTTGTCATGAGCTGTTCGATGTTTGGGTCTAATCGGACCATCAAAGGTCTTGTTCACACCTTCTTTACGATCATGTCCTGTAGGCATCTGATTTTCAGACCATACAAGCTGCAATATCTGGTATCCGCTGCGGCGTTGTAGTGCGTATTACCAGCGTTACAGGCGTGATCTGCGAAAGTTGGACTTGGCTGACTGCAAATTTTGGAGAGGAAATATGCTAAGGAGAAACCTTTTCAAATTGCTCCTTACAGGGAAAGGGGGGGGGGGCTTTGATGTGACCGTTTCATCGGATTTACTCATTCATTATTTCGCCCACGGTGGGCAGTGGAAATAAGGCTTAGCGAACAACCCGGTTGACATTTATTTCATTTGCTAAAATCAAAAAACGGGAATTATATATTTTACAATAGAAAATGTACTTGTTGATTGTTGTGTAATTGGAAGAGAAGATCCATTCCCAGAGCCTGACCACGGCACTCTGATCAGGATGTCGGCGATACCAGTGAAATTTGTATTCTTGACGTTGCGGCCGTGGAAAGAATAGAACAGGGTTTTATGACTTTTACAGATGAAACAATCTTTCTTTTAACAGGATGATGAAAATAAAATCTTAATGTCACCTTGTGGGACTCTTTCCAGAACTGTTTTATGAAATGTAAAACGAGTGTAATGTGATGGATCTCTGCAGGAGATAGCTGGTATTTATTAGCTACAATACAGACATAAAGTTAGAGCCTAAACCTCTGCATTAAATAAGCTGAAAGTTTTGGCACTTAAATTGCTCCTAACAGCGCAGTGTTTACATGTAACGCGTATGGGCGCCGTTACTGCCTACCAGAAATCCAGTCCGTTTCCTGCCTAATCACTTCATGTGCAGGGCTCCGTAATTAATATATTGTATTATTTGTCTGCAGATGGTTTATCAGGAGAGTTTGTTTTGTTTTTGTTGTATGTGTGTTTTTCCCTTGTGAGACTTCTTTCTTTACAGTCTGATAAATTCTATGGTTTACTGTGTTGCTGGCATTGATTGATTCCGAAAAACCTTACTGGATATAGGTTGCACTTTTTTTTTTTTCTTCGTCTTATGTTAAGAATTAACCCTTTCTCAAACACTATGACTGGGGTAGACTACACTATTGTCTTACTATCTGTAGTTCACTGACAATAACCCATTGCAGTTATCATCATCACCACCACCATTTATATAGCGCCACTAATTCCGCAGCGCTGTACAGAGAACTCATTCACATAAATCCCTGCCCCATTGGAGCTTACAGTTATCAAAAAACATTTAAAGATTAGTTGCACAATTTTGTAACGATGCTTAGTTTGTAAACAAAAGTAAAAAAGTTAAAACACATTAAATCAAAACGGAAACATTGGTTACAAAGTCGAGTCGCCAAAATCAGAGCCTTGAGAATTACAACTTTTAAAATGCATTATGGTGAAATAATCTGTTATTGTTCTGCATAAACCAGTTTTTTTTTTTATACTTATTTGATGACCTCACTCTGGTTCAAGTCCCGAAATGTCGTGTCCTAACTCTCTGCAATATAATTTTACTGATACATCTTAAGGATGCAATCTGCCGTCTCTTTGATTTTAGCGACTCAATAGCAGTTGGACGGTTGCTGATCTCTGGCTAGCTCCTTGCCCGATACAGAGTACTGTGTGTTCATTCAGGAGTACAGGCTCTATATTTCACATTTTTCCGAAGCCATGTCCCAGATTGTCTACACACACAGTAATTCTGACTGCAAGGGTTTTTAGTTTTTGTCTTAGAAATAATTTCCCAGAAATTAACGCTTGCGTGGGCTCAAAATGATCTTTAAGAGGTGATTGAATTGATGTAAATATCCGATCAGCTGCTTGACTATCACTTTGTGCTATTGCGTACATCCTGTCGAATTTGCCTGTGGATTGGAAGCCAAATTATTCACTGATCTGGTAGATTGGGGACTCTGTATTTGCACTAGGTCTCTAGTTTAGGCTATCTGAGGTTGTTACGTATAGTGTGGGTTTGATAGATCTGCTTCAAAACTACCACAGAGCATACTGATATTATTACAGTGTGTTTAAGCCAGAACCGGCCATGATACATATATATGTTACAAATCTGCTAGATCCTATCACAAATGTGACTGGGGGGGGACAGAAAAGCCTTTAACGGCCCTATTTATACGACCTAGAGTCAGACAATAAAATGGCGATAAAGCAAATGTAAGGTTCCTCCCCTACTAGTGAATTGTTCCCGAGAAAAGGCTTTACATTTCATGTTTGTACTGAGCATTAAATATGTTTGTTTGACAGTAAACAAATCTGTTGTATATTTTAGGAAGCATCTGTCCCAACTTCTCTTGGATTCTGCTCCGTCGTCTCTGCAAAATTCTTCGCCTGACAAGTTGGCTGCTAAGGGGTCGCAGGGAAACTCCAGGAAAAAAATTAAGCAGGAGAGGAAATCAATGGAGATGTTTGTGGTTAAACCGAAAGCAGAAACCTCTGCAACACCGTCAAATGCGTTCACAGAGAAAGGGTCAGGTGGCAAATTGTCTGCTCCGTCGACCTCTACGATGAAGGTCAAACAGGAGCCTGGCGCAGAGGAGCCAGCTGCAGTGGAGGGCTCCGCTCCAGATACAGCTTCCACATCCATCATAAAAGTAAAAGGTAAGTGAGACGCTCATGTATTCACCCTGACTCAATTCTAGCCACCTAGAGCCAAACATGGAGGATGACACCGGACATTAGTTTACAAAGCAAATGTAACTTCCCTGGTAATATCTCAAGTCCTGTGATGTTATTGACCCATAGATTTGTTAATGCTATTGGCTCTTTTCTAAGACGCGTTTATGTCGTTCTTAACTATGATTCACTAACTTAAAGGAGAACTCCACATAAAGCTTAACGTTTAGTAATAGGTGGCCTTCGTGTTTAGGTTAAAATGTGGCTTTTACGTTCCAGCAGCGCTCTGCTGGCACTCGCTTGTTTGCGATTTCTAAAATGTCGTCGTAAGGGAAGTACAGGGGAGGGGCATCGACAACACTGCAATAGTAGCAGAAAGTACAGGGGAGGGGCATCGACAACACTGTAATAGTAGCAAAATAATGTAGGACTTCTGAAGGTACCTGGAACCCCAGCGAATTAGGTAGAAGCACCCTTTGTATGTACAACAGCACATTCTCTCTTCACATACTGAACTCCACCCAATACTACACTTTAATGCTTTAGGACGGAGTTCTTCTTTAAATTTCTGAATTAAAGCTTGCTTTCCGATAGTATTACTTTTAATATTAACTGTTTATTTAAAATTTGTTTTTTTACTTGATTAGTAGTCTGTCATTTTGTTGTGTTTTTAGTATCAATTTAAGTTGCAGTCATGTAATAAGTTACATTATCGGTGTTAACTATATCAATTAAAGAGGTTTTCTATACTTTAATATTTTATTTTTCTAATTTTTTTCTGCTTTTCGTTATTTTTGAGCCTTGCGTTGCAGCGATCTGTAGTCAGTGCCAGCACTCTGCCAGGTTATCTCTATGTACATGTGATCTTTCAGGTCATTTATCAGATTGCCTACAGCACGCACCTCTACGCCGTGGCGCGTGCACCTACTTTTCTAATTTTACGGATTATATACGGGAGACTTGCATTTCATTGATCAGTGGTTCCAGCTTTTCCCGGCATTTGCTGGACAGGAAAGGCAATGTATTTACAAATCTTCACTGATAAACCCAAGTGGGTAACTAATGAAAGAGCAGAGAATAGATGCGGCCTCTGAACGGGATGTGAGGCATGGCCTCCGGTGCACTCACCCTACTGAAGTCATTAATTGAAAAGCTCACAGCCCTGTCAATCACTGTGTCCCAGCTGTTGCTAGCTGTGTTACAGATAATAGCCTGGTGAACTGAAGGAATAAATGGCATTAATGTAATGACTTGTCTTGCAGTGGAATGCCCGGTGTGCGGGGTTGGGATTCTGGAACACTTTATAAACCAGCATTTGGACAGCTGCCTTACCAGGGATGAGAAGAAAGAGAGTCTCCGCAGGTAAGGGGCACTAATCTATCTGACATCAATCTGTTACCAGGAGCCCCCATCCGGGCAGCGCACAGAACCCAGACTCCATGTTTGACAGTCGTATGGAATAACAGCTTATTAAACTCTCATCTCCACCTGGAAACACTTAAAAAAAATCATCCTTCATATCTGTCTTGTAGTATTTATGTTGCCTTCTGTATTTTCCTTTATGCTTTCACTATCACATGCTTTACGACTATCCCATAACTTTTCGTTGGCTCCTATGCACTCAGTCATGTTCAGAGGGACGATAACTCATCAGTGATCTTAGACATTCCACTGACCTCGCAATTTAGTGTTCGTTAGAGGTATCTCGTCAACTCAGCCGATGGGTCATATTAAAGAATTATTTTATAACATGTATAAGTAAGTAGGAGCCGCCCAGGGCTCTCATCTTTATTATAGGTGCAGGCAACATCCTCTTACTGTCAATTCGTATCAAATCTGTCGCGGAGAGCTGTTATACAACTTCTGAGGGGGAACATCAGACTGCACAACGGGCCCCCTTAATATAACTTTAATACTTTAGTGTTGCAAGCTTTAAAAAAGAAACGTGTGTGTGTGTGCAATATATATATATATATATATATATATATATATATATATATATATATATATATATATATATATATATATATATATATAATTCTATTTTATTAGATTATCTATTTCCACAGAAATGAAATGTAAATCATCCATATTAGATCTTTTAAACATTTGCCTAGTTCCGCTAGTTCCATTTGAACTGTGAGGATTTGACAGCAAAGTATGATACTCACATCGGTGGGAGTATCGCAGACAGGTCGTTTCTGACCCTGCGTTAGATGTGCACAGCATTAAATCCTACCCATCCTGTGTGTCGTCGGCTGTAAGGAATCTGTGCCCTCCTTTACAATGAGTGTTAACGGTATTTTAAAATAATACTCCACAAGTATCCAACGTAAGATCCACATTCTCCAGTGTACGTGCCATTGTAGGGCTCCTGCAGCCAGTGACCGCCTTGGGGCCCTGTCTTGCGCCCAGGAGTTCTCGTGTCTGGATTCTGGCTCCCCATACTCCTTGCGTGTAATGTTCAGACCAAAGGCCGTGTGTGCCTGACGCGGGCTTTACATTGTAGAGAATTATCTTGTGGTGTCACTCGGACAAAGCCGCTAGTGACGGGGGGTAGTGAAAAGCCGGCAACTTGCTCTTATAGACCCAGGCAAACGTTTCATTGTAGACCGCTTATCAATTACGGTTAGATGAAGTTTACCTTGGTAAACAATAAAAGACTGTATATAAACATGCTTAAGTACAGGGACAAAACATAAAATCATACAAAACAATATACATTTTTCGCTGTACAGAAAAAAAAATGTAAATGTTATTCCTGTTGAATCTGAAACTAATACAGGAAAACTGTGGTAGTCATTGATGTGCAATATCCATCTGGTCTTTAATAAAGGGTTTATGTTTTCTCTGCTACTGTTGGAAAGTTTATGCATCCCTCTAGGATCTTGTTAAACGACCGCTTGTCCTGTAAAGTATATTTAATAGGTATTCTGTAAGTATTATATATTCTTATTAGCTCTCGAAGAGTCTGCAGTTGTGCGTTGTGTAGCTGTCTCCCTGCTGTTGTCCAATAACGTTACATGATCATTACAAGACCCCGTGTACATAGAAGAGATGTTTCCCCCAAAGATCATTAGTTTCAGATCTCAGAATATGTTGTTCAGAATCTAAAACTTGCATCTTCACTAGTTACGGCTGCTGGTACATAAAGCAACTTGTAGACTGCGCCTTCTTCACATTGACGTCACTGTTACACCTTGCGTCTTAGTTACCTCTGATGCCCCGTTTGCCAGATTCGAGGGGTCTCTCGATGCCTCCATTGTTTCCACACTGGTCTCCTGTAATTAATGTCCTGTTGTGTATATGCTACGAAGTACACAAGAGAGGAGGGGCATTGACAACACAACACAAGGCTTAATGTTATTACCCAACTCCACTCAATGATTTACTTTGAGTAGAGGTCTTCTTTAAGGAGGAGATGGCCGTATGTGAACTGCACAGGCCTCAGTGATGTCACTGATTCCTGTTGTACACTATTTCAGCTCGCTAAGTGCCTATCTCTACTGTGTGCAGGAGACCGACTCCACCATAGGTACCTATCTATGTGCACCAAATCCAGTCTAACTGGTCTCTCTGATCAGCGGCATCTTCACTAGTGGGAGCTGCAATAATTATTTTTTTGATCAGGGGGATTGTAAATGCTGCCACTGGTTACTTCTCCGTAGGATCCTCCGTCGTATCAGATCTTTATTTTCATTGAAAGCATTGGTCTGCCACTCCGCTTGTCAGCCGTGAGACCTATAAAGGAGCGTTATAATGCAGCGCATGTCTGTCGATCTCCCCCAACACTGTCGCAAGGAACGCTTACTGACTTTATCTCTTCATTGTTGCGACATAGTTACAACCCATTGTCATGTCACTGGCCTGCCCACAGGGAAAGGATCCTATTGGATGGCAGGAGAATGATTAGAATAGGTCCTGCCGCAGCCCAGGATTAAACGGTTCCTGTTGGAGATGTATGATGGCGGTATCACATTTGGTGAGTGGTCACAATCTCGGATTCATGGTCAACACCATTAAATGCAGTATGAAGTTTGATTCCCAGTCCGCCCACAGAAGTGGTATCAAACTTAATAGGACTAGCGAGACATGAGCCATATCTCTGTAGGTCGGTAATCACAGGCAGTTGTGCGTACATTGCTCTTATTCATATTGTATCTGCATATTCTGCATTTCTGTGTTATAAGAGTACTATAAAGGGGCACCGAACTGGCCCAGTCGAGCGTGCAATCAAACTTTGAGGAGCACATCCTTACACGCACACGCCAGGCACAATTTAGCTCAAAGCCAATAAACCAACCAATGTGTCTTTGCAGTGTTGGAAAAAACCAGAATACCCGGGGACACCCATACGGACATGCAAACTTCAGATGGCGATATGGTAACCTCTGTGCTCTCGTGCCACCTGTGGGTCATTACTGCTAAAAGAGGACAAGCTCTGTATATTGTATGGCGGTGTTTACAAATGCCAGTTGGATCTGCAGACTTGGCGCGTTTCCTATACGTGCCATAAAAGAACATTGGGAGACGTCGGCCAGTACAGATCTAGCATTGCATTATTTTCCATTCATCAAACCTTCTCCAGCATCACCACGAAGATACAATTGTGTGCTGAGAAGTGCCTGCAGTGTTGTGTTTCAGGTCAGTCTTGTAAACACTGTACAGCCCCTGCCAGGTTCCTTCTGCAGAACAGCTGGTGCCTGAAGCCCCTGCCCCTGGCACGCGGTGTTATCTCTCTCTCCGTGTCACTGTTTTTGGTTATATCTTGCCCACACGTGCTGCTCTGGGATGTGAATTAGACTTTCCTCCAGCTCGGATCTGCCTCTGTTGCTGGATCTTGGCAGTCAGATCGTTGTTAATTGCAAAGCGTAACGTTTCAGTGTGATAACAGTTTGTACTTGTGGACCTCTGTCTGAAGGGAATAGTTTTGCTGCTAAATAAAACTACAGTTTGTTTTCCTGTTTATATCCTTGATTAAATATATTTTAAAAAAAAATGTTTAAGGGTCATTTGTTAGGAAGGTTTGTTTTTTCCGTTTTAAATGGTGTGATTCGGGGGAAAAAAATGTAACACAAAAATGCGAATAATTCCAGAGCCGTGTGAATGTGGCCCCAACGTATATTACAGCTCGGCGCTAACAGGCTAAGAATAGATCCGTCACTCTGGGCTACAAATCACTGGCGGCTTTAATTGGCTGACTGTGTTTAAACCTGGAAATTGTTCCCCATTGTAATGGTAATGCAGTCATATATGATGTTTATGTTAATACCAGGAAAATCCTGTAGGGGAGGATTAAGGTTGTAATCACAGTGGCACAGTGGTTAGCATCGCTGGCTCACAGCGCTGGATTAGACCCTACATCTCCTTTGAATGCACGGTTGGGCCCGGAGACATGGTACGGGAGCAGATGAGGACAGGGAAATTATCGTTCGGTGCACATCAAGTAGTTTTATACAGCTAAACTGAATTATTTCAACTAACCGGCTAATACACTACACGTGTCGCTGTGTTCTAGTAATATCAGCGCTTTGTGTCATCTGTACATTTTTGGCACGTCTCTCATAAGAGCCACTAAGACTCCTACTTCACAAATCTGTGATCAGATATGTCTGTGTGTGTGTTAGGGAATTTAGACTGTAAACTCCAATGGGGCAGGGACTGATGTGAATGAGTTCTCTGTACAGCGCTGCGGAATCAGTGGCGCTATATAAATAAATGGTGATGATGATATCCGGAAAGTACCAGACTGTGAAATGCTTTATTTATTTTTTTGTGGGCGGGTTCCTGTCCAGTGATACGTCCCTACCTTGCAGGGAGAAAAATTGTGACAAATATTCCCCATGAGCATGCTCCTGCCAAGTCATGATCCGGTTTACTCCCCCGTACCTGCACAGATCTCTAAACGCTGCCTCTGTTGGCCCCAAAAATCAAGATATTTAGGGGAATGTAATGACTGGCTCACAGCTACCATACATGCATGCTTTAGGCCAAGATAGCTCTGCTAAATAAATAGAATTATTTTTTCAATTTTGGATCAGGTGTGAGCACTTATATTATACCAGCAGGAAGGCTCAGGCCTGCAGACCAAGCCATATCAGCAGGCTCTGAACATTAAGAGCTGCTCAATTTATCTCCTCTAGTAATTATCGCTTGAGTCTACATGGAGGTTTTAGGAATCCAACGCTCTGGAAAAATCAAATAATTTTATCCCCTCCGGCAGCAAGAGTGATGTAATTGGGTCTTGCAGGGTGCCGAAACTTCCACCGCTACCTGAACCTCTCTGTGCAAGGATGCTTTTAATGTCACCGTGTCCTGGCCTCGGGTCACAGAAGAATTTTATCATAAGTCCTCCTGTAATGCTGTCCTGCACTTCCTCAAGCTGAAGTCATTCAGCTAATGGTATTTTATATAGCTCCCGAGTTGTCTCTCAGCCCACATAAATAGCCTTTCCCTGCAGTATAGCAGACCCGGTAAGCTGATGTTTTGTATACACAGCCATCTGGCTCTTTGGCTCAGCCGTCAGCCACTTCTAACGCTAGAATTCCGCTTTATATCTGTTATCTCCTGTTATTCTGCAGTGGAGGTAAGCAAGCCGCGGGAAAACCATTAAAATATTTTGATGTATAGGGACAGCAGGTAGAGGGTGGGAGGTAAGACCTCACCTCGAATACTTTGTACAGTTCTGGGGGCTCTATCTCCAATAAGACATTAATAAATTGCATAAAATTCAGAGAAGGGGCTGCTACCATGGTGCATGGGCTGCGTAGCAAAACTTGGCAGGAAATACGTGAAAAGGACAGCGGTGATGGGTTAGAATCTTTCGGGAAGAATGTGAGGATTTGTAGACTTTAAATCTGGAGGGAGGAAGACTGAAAAGGGAACATAAGAAAGGAATCTTCTGTAAAGAAAAAAAAAAAAATACATAGAAAAAGATAATCTCCCAGCGGTTGTGGTGTGGACACGTACAAGAAAATAATTCAAGAAAGTATGGGACGAACAAACGGCTATTGTAAAGACTTCTATAGATAAAATCCAGGAACAAAATAAAAAATCCCAATACCCCCCCACTGAATACAACAAGGGGTATGTAAATTGACATCAAATTCTATGTTTATAAATAGGTTCAGATTTTAATTTGTAGGGTATTTAGGATGCTCTATTTTTTCATGGCTTCTTAATGAAACATATTTGTAGTTACATGTAAGAGATGAGGAGGGTCTTCAGTGCAGACACAGAGTGACTGACAACTGGGCAGACTTGTTTAGAAATAGAACAGTGTCGTGGAGTGATGGGGAGGTGGCAGAATGTCAGGATAACACTGAACAATTAATTTTCTCTTCATGCATCATATTTGAGCATTTTCAGTTTTGGGGTGTAGTTCTTTGTGGGTACTTTTTTGATTATAGATGGCAGTTATACACACATCAGTTACTCGCAGTCATCAATCAGTTATACACATCTGTGGGCAGCACTGTGGCTTAGTGGTTAGCATTTCTGCCTCTCAGCACTGGGGTCATGAGTTCGATTCCCGACCATGGCCTTATCTGTGTGGAGTTTGTATGTGCTCCACGTGTTTGCGTGGGTTTCCTCTGGGTGCTCTGGTTTCCTCCTACACTCCAAAAACATACTGGTAGGGTAATTGGTTGCTATTAAACTGACCCTACTCTGTGTGTCTGTCTTTGTGTGTGTTAGGGAATTTAGACTAAGCTCCAATGGGGCAGGGACTGATAGGAGTGTGTTCTCTGTACAGCGCTGCGGAATTAGTGGCGCTATATAAATAGATGATGATATGATATTTTCAGAGGACACCAGTTTCAAATCTCTATCACCATATATGGGCACAGCTACATACAACACAGACTTTTATACATGTTTCCAAATCAGAGCATTTGTATTCGATGCTCAGTGTCTCTTTTCTGTATTAATGGAAGTCATCTCGCTACTACAGTCTATGCTGCACGTACACTTGTTTAATGCAATAGACAAAATCAGTGGGTGATTAATGACAAACGTGCCCTGTCTGCCATTATTTCTCTCCAGCCTGCACGTCTTCTAACCAGGGACAAATCAATATTAATAGACTATTGCAGATCAAATCGACACTGTCCGTAACACGTTGCTGTTGGTTATTGCAGCTTCAAGGAAGCAATTTTCAGGTTTTTGATGTGCAGTTGGTGCAATTATTGTGTGGCAATAATGAGCAGGTAGCATATTGTGTATATAGTGTTGTCATAGTCTACCTCTTTATACAACGAGGGTGATAAGCTCAGAGTAACCCAGGATGTTTATGTCGGAACTCTGTTACTTCCACATAAATACTATGTGATACAATGTATTCAGATCTGAGCTACTGGTACTTGTGAGCTTCAAGGATACAGGCGATTTGTGTATTTGTTGTATATTGAATATTTTCCAGGGTAGTTTAAGGATTACTCCAGGAGTATAAGAATACTTATTACTTGCTTATCTGGGAGCTGTAATAATAAGTCCTTCTGGTACAGTTCCTTATATACAGGGAGCAAAGAAATTTGTATAGGGGAAATGCTTTGCTTTAATCTATTTCTGTAAAAGCGTACTGTTAAATGGGGGAGGAAAGTAAAATTATGAAATCGCTGCAGTACACATTGCCACCAGCAGGGTGGTCGTTGCCTTCATCTAAGTCAGTGACTAAAGATGTGTGGTGGAGTTTGACAGAGATATGTGTCACAAATCGGGATCTTAGCTGCACTTACCTCATCCGCCGCTGTCATATCACTGCTACCTGGGTCCCTTCTGGTCGTCTGCAGCATTCCCGTTCTCCACACCTCCGTTTGTAAACAAACACATACTGTTTGTTCTGCTGCATGGGCGTGGCCATCTTGGATGCAGTCAGGTGATCATTCCAAACCAACCAGATGAAGAAGCTGTGATCACATGAACTGATCAGCGAATAGTTGTTTGGGACATCCTATTTAAACCTGCTGCTGTGATCTGTTCATTGCCAGAACAACACACTTCTCTCCAGAGGATAGTTCTTGGCTCCTGATTCCAGTGCTCCTGTCTGCATAACTAAAGTGCAGTGCTCCTGTCTGCATTTCCAGACTGCTCATTCCCCTGCTATATTTTACGTTCAGCAAGAACATGAGCAGGAAGATCATCCAGGCTGCTAGTTTCTGTTTCAGTCCTGCTCCAGCTAGGCCCAAGGGTCCCGAATTGGATCAAGAAATTCAGACGACCATGACAATATGTCAGTAGACAGTGAGCAACTTCTGGTTAATTTTCTGATTAATTAGAGCTGATACTTTATTATCTTTCCCTTCATTACAGTTCAGCCTCTTCTACAGCTTGACTATATGCATATAAGTAATATATTTTAATGTATTCACTTTAGTTCCACTTTGTCTTTTTCTACTTCAAATTTGTCTTCAGTACTTGTCATTTTTTATTTTTTTTTACATTTCTTGTGATATTTAAATTATTTTGCTTCCCAAGCAGAATAGCGGCATAAGAACTGGAGAATCTAATTATGTAAACCAGTCAATATTTAAAAACAAAGTAAAGATCAAATAGCACAGAAAGCGGATTCTGTGACACTATGAAACACAGGAGCTCTAAAGGGATTGCTCCTTGTGCCCCTGAAACATCATAGACATGTGTTTGATTGTGGATACAACGTTTCTCTGGTTGTCTCACGTTTTAGACACATTGTTAGAAACGCAAAGTTTTCAGTGGTGCGCTCATGGAATACTGATCAGCCACCACATTAAAGCCTATAGAACCACAGAAATAAACAGGGTGCATCCAAAAAAAGAGTTTAAATCTTTATTCTAAAAAATACAAATAGAATCTATTCCAATGGCGGAACTCACATGTATAAAATAAAATATATAACAATGGATGTCCAATATTTCATCACAATATACATGTGTACATAAATAACATTTGTAAATGCGTCTGGCCAGTGCAATGCTAATGATAAAATGTATATGAACACAATCTTGTGTCATCAAAAGGGTGTATAGCACCCTCTTTAAAAAAGTTAGCACACTGCTAACGAAACGCGTTAGTAGGACTCCCCTGTATCTGGATTACTCTCTTTGGAAGAGGGTGCACCTCCGTGTTTACGGAGAGACGGCTCTGTATCATAGGATTGTGATTGCAACATTATCTCAGTGTGTATGCCGAACCTCATTTATCTATATATGAGGTATTCAACATCGGGACATCAGCCCTCGGCTAATTGGAAATCCAGCACCTGAGTGTGATCATTCCGAGATCACTTGGACATATCATTATACACATCAGCGGACATCTAGTTTTACCGGGACGCCGGTTCATAGTGGTGAAGCACACCATATTAATATCCCATCCCTTTGGCTTGAGAAAGTCTCACTCTGAGACGAAACGCGTCGCCTAT
This sequence comes from Mixophyes fleayi, assembly GCF_038048845.1. Lineage (NCBI taxonomy): Eukaryota > Metazoa > Chordata > Amphibia > Anura > Limnodynastidae > Mixophyes > Mixophyes fleayi. Next base: position 136,101,634 of record NC_134409.1, read on the forward strand.
CGCTGTGGGATACACCACTACCGCTTATCACTTGGAGTCTGAACACATATTCGATACACGGAATTAACTTATTACCAATACCTTCAACATCATTATTATTGTTACCATACCATTTTCTCTATTCCATATATATGAAAATATGGTTTAGGTGGCTTCCATATTAATGCAGCTTAACAACATTTATGTGTTCATATGACCTGATTGATTGCGGTTTTTATGTTTGGGAGTATTATCTCCATTTTATTATATTGCCGGATCCTTAATACATGTATGTACATTATTAAATGTTTGAAGTATTATTTATTCTGCCCTGGTTTTTGACCAATTTTTCATATTTATAATATCTAATCCAGAGTGTCCTTTAGCGCTGTTTCCCTTTCTTCCATTGATCATATTAATATCCATACCTTCTACTAGATCTCAGAAGAGACTTAACATATTTCCATTTGGGAGCTACAATCAGTGATAATTGTATCACGCTCCAGACCCATATACTCTACAGACGGATCCAGTTCATGCACCCTTGTGCTGCAGCTGCATACGATGAATGGGTGAGATCCATCCTGCTATACACCCTTTTGATGACACAAGATTGTGTTCATATACATTTGTTTTATCATTAGCATTGCACTGGCCAGACGCATTTATAAATGTTTATTTATGTACACATATATATTGTGATGTAATATTGGACATCCATTGTTATATATTTTATTTTATACATGTGAGTTCCGCCATTGGAATAGATTCTATTTGTATTTTTTAGAATAAAGATTTAAACTCTTTTTTTGGACGCACCCTGTTTATTTCTGTGGTTCTATATACTTTTGGAGATTGGCTATCTCACACAGGGTTTGCGACAAGAAGATTTGTATACTCCTCCATTAATATACTGAGGTGATATTAGGTTGTAGCACAGTAAGCCATTTTTTGTCTGTAGTTACAACATTAAAGCCACCTGCCTAATTTTGGGTAGGTCCTACTCGTGTCACCAAAACAGCTCTGACCTGTCGAGGCATGAAAGCCACGAAACCTCTGAAGGTGTCCTGCGGTATCTGACACCAAGACGTTGGCAGCAGATCCTTTAATTTGCGTGGTCGGTCTTCTATGGCTCTGACTGGTTTTTCAGGCACATCCCTCAGACGCTCGATCAGACTGAGATCTCAGGAATTTAGAGGCCAAGTCAACACCTTGAACTATGTCAAACCATTCCTGAACAATTCCTGCAGTGTGGCAGGGCGCATTATCCTGCTGAAAGAGGCCACTATCATCAGGGAATACCGCTGCCATGAAGGGGTGTACTTGGCCTGCAATAATGTTTAGGTAGGTGGTACGTATCAAAGTAACATCCACATGAATGCCAGGACCCAAGGACCCTAGCAGAACATTGCCCAGAGCATCACACTGCCTCCGCTGGCTTGCCTTTTTCCCATAGTGCATCCTGGTGCCATCTCTTCCCCAGGCAAATGACGCGCACGCACCTAGACGTCCACATGATGTAAAAAAACGTGATTCATCAGAGCAGGCCACCTTCTGCCACTGCTCCATGGTCCAGTTCTGGCGCTAATGTGCCCATTGTAGGTGCATTCAGTGGTGGACAGGGCTCAGCATGGACATCCTGACCGATCTGGAGCTACGCAGCCCCATACGGATGCACTGTTTGTTCTGACACCTTTCTATCATAGCCAGCATTAACTTTTTCAGCAATTTGTGCTACAGTAGCTCTTGTGTGGGATTGAACCAGGCAGGCTAGCCTTCACTGCCCACTCAATGAGACTTGGGTACCCATAACCTGCTTCCTTCCTTGGACCACTTTTGGTAGGTACTATCCACTGTTTTCCAGGAGCACCCCACAAGACCGGCCGTTTGGAGATGCTCTGACCCAGTCGCCATCACAATTTGGCCTTTGTCAAAGTCGCTCAGATCCTTACATTTGCCCATTTTTCCTGCTTCCAACACATCAACTTCAAGAACTAACTGTTCCTATGTATTTATGCCCAAATTGAATAAGATTAATAGCAACAAATAAATATAAAATTATACTATAAACCAAGATGACAAATCCTATTAGAAAGCAAGTATAACAAAATTATCAATACATAACCACAAGCGGCAGCAAAGAGACTGCAGCATAACACAGTCTAGAAAATACATTCAGAAGATAGTTTTAGTGTGGTAAAATAAAGGATATATATATATTTCATAAAGGGAGAGGCTGACAGTCTGCAGCTATTTTGCACATGCCGGCTTTTACTTGGAATTCACGCTCCCCTCTTAAGGCCACAACGGTCGTCAATCTGTCATTATTTTACTGGATTTGACTTTTGAATGAAGTTTTTAGAATTTCGAATCTACCTGTTTTTGCAATAAAAATAAATGTACACACAGGCGATATAATGTGTGACAACTCTAGGAAAAGTAGCTCTTCCTAGAAGGCATCGGCCTACGTAGAAGTTTCAATTATTGCACGATTAATGGACTGGAGATCAGTTTACAGATCAGCACTCTAAGGCAATTGTGTGTATAGGTACAAGGTGCAAACAAACCAAAAAAATAAGAATAAAATATAAATATATATCTGTGCTCTCTATATATTTCAATTCGCTGGCTCTGTTAAGACCTAGATCACTTCAGCATTTGTGCGGCATGCTTCTGAATTCTATATGATTTAATCTATCTCATAACCTCTGTATCGGCTCCATCTATGTTAATGATTAATAATGTTTGATGAACTCAAAACTCCCCTGACCAGTTCTTTTAAACAATATTTATCTATACTCTTCAGAAAAATATAAACAAAGAAAAAAAAAACCCGCAGAAATGACTGTTACAATAATATTTCATAAAAAGAATGTTAATAAATAAAATTCAGAATGTTTTTGGATTCTAATAGAATTTACTAAGACCATCAATATTTATTAAAATTCTCAAAAAAACAATTTGTTTCCGAAAGGAGAGGATAGAATATTCATATGCGTGTGTTTTTTATATATATATATATATATATATATATATATATATATATATATATATATATATATATATATATATATATTCTATACCACACTTCACTTTATTAAAGCTTCCAATAATGGTATGCTCTTAAGAGCAGACCAATCCAATATAAATAGGGCCGAAATTCAAGATCCAAAGAGACAGCCTGGCATATTAATCAATCATACAACGTTTTGCATGCGAGCTCAGATATAGCAACATAGCCGGTGGACACTTGTTGCTTTCTCAGCAATGTTTCTAGAATCCGATGTGATGAAGCCTTTTAGATAGTTGATCAACACTAGTCCTCTGTTTATTCGGCCTTCTCCAGTATTTTTCTATCTTTCATGCACAACGCGTTTCATCACAAAAAAATAATTCTTCAAAGGCAGTTCCCCTTAAAGCGAGAGCTGATTTTGTTCTGTTATTAATGCAATATTAATTGGAGCCCCGTAAAGGAATATTTCATGTTTGTTTATTCATACTTTTGCCTATAGCTGAAATAAAAGTTTGGATTTTATTTTTCCGTAATCATGTTTTATTTATCATGATGCTTTGCCATGGGGCATGGGAGATCACAAGCTTGCGCTCTGTCCTTTTTGCAGTGTATCTGTGCTTGATGATAATCCTTGAAGCGCGCTGGACATAGCGAGCGAGCGATGCTGCTGTTTACATGCTTGTCTGATTTGTGGACTTTATCAAATTTTTCCCATTGCCTCTCACTCAGTAATGTGTCATTATTTGAGGTTCTCCATTGTTGCATTTTGCTGGAGAACTTGATGCTGCTTAATCTTAATTGATATTAAACTGCACTTTGTTATTTTACAGAAAATCCTGTAAGCTCTCACTTCCTAGGTACCTGTTTTGTATTCGTTAGTTGATTTAAAATATGTGGTTGTGTGGAGATATAGTGAATGAGCCCTGGTAAGATTTGACTGCCTGGAGCCTGTAGGTGTACACTTTTATATGTGTGCTATGTGCATTCATTAGCCACACCCTTTTCATCAAACTTTGCGTAGCTTCAAATGTGCTACAGAATTTAGCGTTGTTACTCTTAATTCATCAGCACATTGCTGGAGTCATGTTATTTATGATAAAATGTAATCCCTTAATTACTGAGCTTTTCCCCAGTGGACGTCTGTAAAAACAACTTTAAGAATTTTTAAATTTCCTTTAATTTGGACCGGGTTGGAGAGTGTGAGATGTAAGCTGTGGTTGGTCTGTGGAAGGGGTAATGCAGGAGGAATTCTCTCACTCTCTCTGTAGTCCTCAGAAATGCTTTCATCTCCTTCACACAATGTTGTGTCATGAGAGAGAGGAATTCTATCTCACACTCTCCCTGGGGATGGTGAATCAGTCTATGTAAAGTATAGATGAACTGTGCAAACGGAAGAAATTGATTTATATTGAGTGTTGGTGACAAGGCTTTAATTATTCTTAAAGTAAATCCAGCTCTCCAGCGATAAATTATGAACTGACGTCTTCTTCCAGGGTCTGATCTGAATCCGCTTTCTCTAGTATTTAAGAGGAACTAAAGAAAAACACAATGTAGTACCCTTGTTTCACAGGCGCCTGTTCAGATTATCGTTTATATAGCTCTGCCATATTACATAGCGCTGTACAGAGAATATTTACCATTAGCAATTGTCCCTGACCCATTGGAGCTTACAGCTTAAATGCCCTAACACACAGAATTGCACACATGATAGGGTATATTTCAGTAAGCAGCCAATTAATGTATCCATATGTGTGGAAGGGGAAAGCCACGCAACACATGGAGACATGCTAACTTCATACGGGCCCTGGGCAGAATCAAACCCATGACCCCAGCACTGGGAGGCAGCAGTGTTAGCCACTGTGCCGCAGCACCGTCCATTCAGTCATGCGTTCATTATGAAGGGGTCGCCGTGATTAAACAGATTCAGTGTTGTGTAGAACAGAATGATCTAAAGAAGTTCCGCTCATCTGAGTGCGGTATGCTTGTCTAAGGATGACCGGTCCGACGTATGTCTGTTACGTCTGCAACCTCTTTGCACTCTTAGAATATGAAGACAAGCAGCCCGTTTTATTATAAGCAAAAGCCCCGTTTTGTCTTCCTAGAGCAGAGGTGCTCCAACCCAGTCATCAAGAGCTACCAACAGATCATGTTTTCAGGATTTCTGTCTGTAGAAACAGGCGGGATAGTTACTGACCCAGAAAAACATATTAACTGGCGGTAGCTCTTGAGTTTGGCCTGGAGCATATATAAGTACAGTATCCCATGCAGCTATTGGGATTGGTGTCCTTAAAAACAGGACCATGCATGGGACTACATGGGTATTTGCAGAGCCATAACTAAAAATTTCAGTGCCTGGGGCAAGAAGGAAAACCGGTGCCCCCTAATCTCTAACCAAATTAGCCTAAAATATTCATTATCCTGCTTCAGTCAGCTTTGCACCCTTGGCTGTTGCCCCTCTCACAAAGCCCTAGTTACAACCTTGGGTATTTGTGCACAAAAAAAATGCTCTTTCCTGTATGAAGTCTACATTGTCTTAGAAGGTCTCTGTCACCTCCTGATCAAAAGTATAAAGTTCATTGTTTGGGAGGAGAAAGGCTCCAAGGTCACCCGGTAGACCTGTAACTGCTCAGTTTCCACGTCTTGAAGCTAAATTTAATATCTCACCCTGTAACATGCAATATCATTTCCCCCCCCCCATCCCGATCCACCCAGTTCCTGCCATCAGACGGAGATGGTGTTTGCACTCCCTGCAGTAATTGCCCCATTGACCTGCTAAACCTGCATGGTCCGTAAAAATGGGCACAGAAATAGTTACGTGACTTCACAAAAAAGGGTGTTTGCATTGCCAGACAGTACAATAAATGTCTGCGTTACACCTGCCGCTGGCACACTGTGGGCACAGAAGTCTCTTTACCTTCAGTGCCATTCAGCATAATTAGATATTGCTTTGTATAAATGTTCTTTCCCTGCCCCTTGTTCCTAGTGAATGTGACTGCTGCATATTTGGTGTCTGAGAGCTGTTCCTGTGTTTGGTAATAGCTTCAGTTCTCCTAAATGTTCATTAGTGTTTCAGTTTCCCCAGGTTTGTTTTGTCTGTCTCTCTTAGTATCCAAAAGACATCCACAGTGTTTAGTGTTGTGCCTGCTCCCGCAGAGAGGAGTGATTGGCACTCGCCCCCTCCATCTGTGCTGACAATCTACAGGAGACGTCCATGGAGCATATCGGCGCTTGTCTATCGGAAACCTTGGCACTGGCGCAGTCTGCTGGCTGTGTGCTGACAAATAGTGTGTGTGAGTGCCAGGCTGCAGGGAAAAGGAGATACCTGAGCGCTGAAAGCGTGAGAGAAACAGACCAATCATAGGCACCACCCGATCTAGGCACACTCTGATCTGAGATGTCACATTTACAATGACCTCTGTTGCAGCTCCTATGACAAGGAGACTGGATTTTTACGCAGTCCTGTGTGGTTCTCCAGGAGATAGGATCTGTTGTCAGAAACAGTAACATATTTGGGTGATGACGCAGAATTCTGGGTCATCTGAGTGTAGTTTGTACACTGTAAAAATCCCCTCTAAATATTCTTGTGAGAATGCTATTTTTTTTAGTTTTGAGTCATTGCAGAGTCAGAACCTCAGATCCTGATCTGCCACAATGCAAAATTAGCCAGAACATACCAAAAAACGTTTACTGCCGTCTAGCGCTGGACTGGTTAAGTGCAGTGACGCTCTTTGCGCTGCAGATGGCGCTGGTTCCTCTGATTCGGTTGCTCTCTGCAATCCGTTAATGGAAGTACACCTATTAAATTGTTTGAATAGAGAATAAATGTTTTGGAAATCTAATTGTATAACCTATTCTGCTTTTCTCCTCACCGCTTTTCGTCTCACTATTGTCTGCGGTTACCTTGGGAGTGATGGTTACATATCTGAAATGAGTTGTAATGTTTGCTAGGCCTTGAGTCTCGCACACATCGCATTCATATATATCGTTCTGCTAATATTTGTCTGATTTAAATAGCACAGGCAAATAGACATATGTTTAATGAAACCTTTGCTTTCCATTATTTAATTTACTAACGGTCTCGTGAAAATAGATATTTACATTTTAGAATTGTTCTTCCATGAAGTTCGGTTTATTGTTTGATCAGAGGATTGCATTATTAGGGGCACTATTTGTACATGTTGTTGGGGTAACATTTTGGAGCAGATTAACTCATTGCTGCACCCTTCTCCCCCAATATAGTGTGTGTCCTAGTTAAGCAGCCTGCTGCCTGTCCGTTGTTATGGAACTAGAAGTCCCAGCATTCCCTGCCAACCAGAGGAACATGGTTTCCCTGCAGCTAGGGAGGCACAGGTAGCTGAGGGCCTTTATATGTAATTGCCCACGGACAGGGCAGCTCTCCTCCTATCCCATGGTCTTCACTAAGCAGCGCAGCCTGTTATACCTTCCCCTGATTGTGTCGTATCCTCGGCAGACAGTGAAATGACAGTATGCCAGTCTGGGCACATATGGCAGGTATATCTGGCTGCGCTCACTGTGCCCTCCAGTCCTGGGTTTGTTGGCAAATCTCTGCAGGAAGGGGTGGGTGGCACCCATCAGTCAGCAGGCAGAGAGAGAGCCGTCACGGGGACTCTGTGCTGTGCATTTGGCAACAAGTTGACCTTTCGTGGCTGCGTAAGAAGCAGCTGCGGCCCTGGGAGCAGAAATCAATGTGAAACATAAAATGTGAGTGCAGAGAGAAGACTGCCTATTCCGTGTCCGATGCTCCATTCCGGGAGATGTGCTTCAGACACTCAGCGCGACCTTGTGTCCTATTACAAAGACGTCCACCCCTAACCTACTGACCAGCTCCTTCATTACCTGCATTGGTTCTGTTGACCTGTGTCACTGTATTATGCAGCTGTGAATACCTTCGTACCGCACTGATAAGATCAAAATAACAGAAAAGTGCCCTGTCCTGATTACCAAAAATACAGCGGGCGTTTCTGATGCAAAACATTCTGTACGCTGAACGACCGGGGGAGAGATAACGGAGATTTGGCGCTGGGCATCAGTCTTGCCATGGTGAGGTCTGGTCATGTGACTAGTCGGAGTGAGTGGAGCTTGTTAGTGGGTGGGTTACCGACCTCACTTGGAATGGGAGCGAATAGTTCTCAACATTCCGCTACTTCCCACCCATTATACCCATGCAGGGGGTGTATTAAGCTCTTACATTTGTGGTTTAATATAAATTGACTATCAATAAGGAATTGAATGTATAAAGGATACATTTTAAATAATGTGAATTAAATTACAGGCAAATGGGGATAATTTGTTTTTGATTTATAAACATGTGGATATACGTTGTGAATATGAAGGAGGCATGTGGTAATGTTTAGTAAGCCTAGTGCGGCTGCTTTCCTCCACGCTGTCTGTCGTCATACCTTCAGGATTAACCCCTCAAGTACTGGTAACTAGTGGCTTAGGCTTATTTAGGCTTAGTCGTACTTATTGGTTCAGAAAATGCAGCAAAATGCAGATGATGGAAGAGGATAATAGTATTGTATGTATGTAGATAAGGAACATGTCTCGGATTGGGTTTGTCATTTGTAACGTTCATTATGGTTTTGGGATGTCAGAGCTGTCTTGGCAAGCAATCTTAGTGATGGGGCAGCAATGGCCTATCGCATTCAGTCTGGGGTATATTATTTAAGTTAAACTTCAGCTTCTGGTCTTCAATCTCAACATTGTGCGTAATTTCTTTTAACAAGATGTTAATTTTTTCTTGTTCTCTGTGTTGTTAATTTTAGGACAAGCCCTCCACCCCCTTCCGTCACATCTATTAGTGGCTAGTACACAGCATTTCATCTTTCAGTGTTTAATTGTTTAGCTCACTTGTTTAATATTATTTTTATCCAAGGCCGTAGAGTGTGTAACATATTTCCCTCCCTGGCAGGCTGCCAGTTTTTGTTGAAGTGTTTTGAAGCATTAGAAAGTTTTTATGATGGCTCAAAATATTTTATATATATTTTTAAATTAAATTATCGTCTATCATTTTATTTATTGTGTCTTGGCTGCTGTCTCGTGGTTGTCAAATTGTACAGAGCTCATTAGTACCTCTAATTTTGATGAAAGCATTCACTCGTTAAAAGATTCTCCACATTTGCTGTTATATCTCGGCAGAAAATCCATCCTCTTACATTGAAGAACAGAGGACTTTGCTGTGATTAGTGTCAGAGGTCCCAGTAATTATTCTGCAGTTTTATGAAGACAAACAATATCAGCAATTCAATAATCCATTTAATTACAGGTGCATTAATTCATGGCTGATGTAGGAGAAGCTTGCACTAAGTCCCTGAGGCATAATTCTGTCCTGGATGTGTGTGTCACTATGTAGAAGAGAAGTGATACAATGTAACAACATGACACCATTGTCTAGCACAGTGCAGGCTGGCTGTCTATTCACCAGCTACTAGTGACAGTACTGAGGCTACATTAATGACACAAGTCCCTATTGAATGATTAGTCTGCCTTCTTGTATATATTTATTGAGTCCATAAAATTGCTGCTCCCACTGAGTGTCTCAGTCCTGTCACTATTTCCCAGTGAATTGATAGGCTGCGTTCTCATGAATATTTGTCCAGACCCCAAAAATTTGCAACAGTAGCACAGAAATACATGAAAATCCTTCACAAAAGTTGCTTTATATTGTTTCCCTAAAATAAAGAACCATCATGTACATCGTCTATGTACGATCGATAATACCTCAAACTGTTCATATCGGGAATATCAAATACCTTTTCTGGCTGGACAGGATTTAAGTTGGCGATTTGGCTCCAGGACGCACTTAGATCATTTTTGTAGCAATATTTTTCCTTTTCAATGATTTTTTTTTTTTTATTTTTTAAATAGTTTTTATTGCTAACACTTGGAACCAAAGCAGTGCAGACTGAAACATTTATACACACATCATTTGGAGGACTGTATACAGTATAACATTATGTAACCAATATTTGTTTTAGGCTATGAAAGACAGTTTTGTAAACTACATATAACAACAAGACATTAAGCATATATAACCGTATTTACTATATATAAATAAACAAGCATTTATATGTCATACATATAAGAACATTCCGAACAAAGGCCAGTAATAAAGGTAATGTAATTCACTTCCGCCGTGAGACGGTACGCCCGCTTAACAACAGAATAGGTGGGTCGTCAGCAAACATTCTCTATTCATGAGGTTGAGGACAAACCTTTATAAATCTGTGATTTAATGTCCAGTTGAAGCGAGTCAATGTAACTTTCTCACATTTCAATGGAACCCTGGGCTTCAAATCCCCTAGCAAGTGTGGCCTGGAGCCAATCCATCTTGAATATGTAAAATAATTTTTCTTTAAACAAATTGAAGGAGGGGAGTCCCTGACTGTGACCACATCTGCTGAATAGATTTTCTGCTGGCTGCTCTGAGGGCTAAAAGAAGTCGTCTGCCACCCACTGACGCGTTGCCCGTTGGATGGATGCCCAGGACGGCCCATTGAGGTGTAAAGGGAAGATAATTTACTAGTTTATCAATAGCAAAAGTTTTGACTTGAAGCCAGAAAGCCCTGAATAAGCAGAGGAATAAATTTGCATCCTCCTCTGACAACGTGGGCAGCGGTGAAAGGACGCTGAGCCCGTCATAAGGCTACGATCAGGGGAAATATAGGATATATGGTAGGTATTTAGGAATAATTCAGTATACATGGATGCTGGTATCAGGCCAAATTCTTCAGAAGGACGTCTACTGTTGGGTCCGGATTGTAGTGTAAGCATTGAGAGAAATCTGTCGTAATATTAGTAATCAATGCGGTCTCTTCTGTCAGTGATTTTGTCTCGTCTGCAATCTGTATATACTGGATGGACGGGACTTATGACAATTTGTCGGGTATGTAACAAAGATTATTGACATATTTTAGAAATGATAATAAATTTGTATATATGAATAATGTATTAGTAGTATGCAGTCGTTTTGCAAAAGAAGAGAACATCCCACCATAAATGGCATAGGTCCTTCATGGGCCCAATCTATTGGGTAACCACTTTGATGAACTTTTACTTGCTTTAAAGGACATGCCCTTGTAGAAATGTGTGCCCCGTCCACTTACGTGGGTACGTGGTATGACCCTATTCTCCTCTGTTGGGGTTGACAATACACTCTGCCACATCATGCCAGTGTGGAAACTATTGGCGGCGATGCTGTGTGCGCCAGTGTGAGGCGGTGGTGCTGTGTGCGCCAGTGTGAGGCGGCGGTGCTGTGTGCGCCAGTGTGAGGCGGCGGTGCTGTGTGCGCCCGTGTGAGGCGGCGGTGCTGTGTGCGCCAGTGTGAGGCGGCGGTGCTGTGTGCGCCCGTGTGAGGCGGCGGTGCTGTGTGCGCCCGTGTGAGGCGGCGGTGCTGTGTGCGCCCGTGCGAGGCGGCGGTGCTGTGTGCGCCCGTGCGAGGCGGCGGTGCTGTGTGCGCCCGTGCGAGGCGGCGGTGCTGTGTGCGCCCGTGCGAGGCGGCGGTGCTGTGCGCGCCCGTGCGAGGCGGCGGCGGTGCTGTGCGCGCCCGTGCGAGGCGGCGGCGGTGCTGTGCGCGCCCGTGCGAGGCGGCGGCGGTGCTGTGCGCGCCCGTGCGAGGCGGCGGTGCTGTGCGCGCCCGTGCGAGGCGGCGGTGCTGTGCGCGCCCGTGCGAGGCGGCGGTGCTGTGCGCGCCCGTGCGAGGCGGCGGTGCTGTGCGAGGCGGTGCTGTGCGAGGCGGCTGTGCGAGGCGGCGGTGCTGTGCGAGGCGGCGGTGCTGTGCGAGGCGGCGGTGCTGTGTGCGCCAGTGTGAGGCGGCGGTGCTGTGTGCGCCAGTGTGAGGCGGCGGTGCTGTGTGCGCCAGTGTGAGGCGGCGGTGCTGTGTGCGCCCGTGTGAGGCGGCGGTGCTGTGTGCGCCCGTGTGAGGCGGCGGTGCTGTGTGCGCCCGTGTGAGGCGCTGGTGCTGTGTGCGCCCGTGTGAGGCGGTGGTGCTGTGTGCGCCCGTGTGAGGCGGTGGTGCTGTGTGCGCCCGTGTGAGGCGGCGGTGCTGCTGTGTGCGCCAGTGCGAGGTGGTGGTACGCCTGCTCATTAGTGTCTTTTGCTACACACAGATCTGCACATTGTGCCCTCTACGTGGGGGTTTGGTGCTTTTAGTGGTACCACAGAAAGAGGGGCTCTCAGTGTATTTTTAGAAGGATACGTCCTATATTAAATCTAGCTTTTAAAAGAAGAAGCGAAAGGTAAAACGTTGCGCTTGACTTAATCTCTATTTATTATCATTCAGCCAATTTAATCAGTATTATCCTCAGACAGCACATGGGTACGTGTGTTACTGAAAGTCCTTTCACGAATGCATTAATTATGTGGATTTAGCCCAAAACTCTGGGTTTATAAATATGCGCGGTAAATGTGGCAATGCGCATATCTAATGAGGTACTTTTTTAAAAAAAAAAAATTCTACCCGTCATAACTAATGGGCATCATGTACAATACACGCCTGGAAGGGCTCTAAGATATCGCATTTAAATAAAAACATATGTCCGTGTTCCCACACTTTGAAAGAGTTTAAAGTAATTTAATTTTTAGCAGCCCCGTTGTGATTTTGACTTTATTCCCTTGTTGTGGAAAGCAGACGGGCTGAGAGATGTCTGGAATACAGCGCCTGTGACGTCTGGCCCTCGCCGCCACCTTTTCATTTTTCTTCCGCTGTGAAAGTGACGACGTGATTGGTGTTTTCCAGGTTGCCCCCCTGGGTGACGGACAGGGAAAGCGGCGCGTTACTGGTTCTGTAAAGGGGGGCTCTAGGCTGGCTGCTGGTCCCTGTAAAGGGGATGACTCCTCCGTAGATCGCTGCTAGTAATTGTGCGTCCTGCTCCTTCTGTGAGAGAGGCCCGAGTGCGCAAATTGAGTCACACTGTGGAGATACAATTTTATATTAGGGGCTCTCTCTATTTTAGGAAATAACATATTTAAAAAATTTTAAATATATAAGTGGGTGTAGTATGTAGTAGAACATATATGTACAATTCATTCACAAGCTGTTGTCAACTAATCTATTGCATATGTTTAAAGCGATTTTAATGTTAACTTTTTTCATATTCTTTTTTCTTTTGACCTAGTTCTATGCGGAAGCCGATGGCCAAAGTTGTGTACAACCTTCTGCCTGAGCGCGAGCTGCGGAAGAGGCTGAAGGACGTGGGTCTGTCCACCCAGGGGTCCAAGCAGCAGATGATCAGGAGGCATCAGGAGTTTGTGCAACTGTTTAATTCACAATGCGACTCCTTGGATCCCAGACCAGGTATAGAATATCTACCTGGTTATCCTGACACCAACACATGGGGGAACCCTTCTTTTCTAGATGTACACAGAATTGCCTAGAGACTAAATTCAGCTATTAGGTGGAAAAAAAAAAAGCATTTACTATTTATTTGTTGGTTTTTGTAAAATGCCTGGGTGCATCTGAACCACTTTGATTTGAAATCGGCCCACAGTGTTTTGTGTACGATATCTGACAGCGGAGGACAGAGGAACAATGTATAGTTTTGCAGTGAGTCAGACATAAAGCGTAAATCATGTCAGCAAATGAAGGGACCCGAGTTGTCTGTGTTCCCCGCGAGTACTAGAAGCCAAGGTGACTATTTGTACTGTAGGAAATTGTAGCAGAGGATGCTGCCCTCATTACCCTCTGATGGAGCCTAATCAATTACTGCTGGATTCTGCTACCTCAGAAATGGCTGCAAAATCGTGTGGGTGGGAGACGTCCCTTAGTGCTAAATTGTTTCCTGAGATGGGAACTGGATAATTCACACATCAATGTTGAATGATGGATTTTCTCTAGATGTGGGTAGTGAACCAGTAGATACAGTACTACTCTGTTAAGACTTGGTGATTGCAACCTGATGCTAATTGTTGAGCTTCGGTTCTGTCTTTCTTTTAGGGAGACATTATACAGAAACTTTCTTGTTTCATTTCAATAAACCTGATAACAGGGGCGGTTCTGCCACTGCTGGATAATATGCTCCAAACTCTTCTTTATACTACTGTACTCTCATTTGCACAGCGTATGTGTGCAGACAGCATGGCATTAAAGTGTCGTCCTCCTTCCCCAGCGCGCGCGCGCACACACACACACACACACACACACACACACACACACACACACACACACACACACACACACACACACACACACAGTGAAGGTAGCTATTGTGTGTGCTGAGCCAATAATCGTGAGAATGCAGCCTATCCGGTCACTAGGAACCAGTGACGTCACTGAGAGTGCAGCCTATCCAGTCACTAGGAACCAGTGACGTCACTGAGAGTGCAGCCTATCCAGTCACTAGGAACCAGTGACGTCACTGAGAGTGCAGCCTATCCAGTCACTAGGAACCAGTGACGTCACTGAGAGTGCAGCCTATCCAGTCACTAGGAACCAGTGACGTCACTGAGAGTGCAGCCTATCCAGTCACTAGGAACCAGTGACGTCACTGAGAGTGCAGCCTATCCAGTCACTAGGAACCAGTGACGTCACTGAGAGTGCAGCCTATCCAGTCACCAGGAACCAGTGACGTCACTGAGAATGCAGCCTATCCAGTCACCAGGAACCAGTGACGTCACTGAGAATGCAGCCTATCCAGTCACTAGGAACCAGTGACATCACTGAGAATGCAGCCTATCCATTCTTGCTGTAATAAGGAGCTGAGTTACATGAATACAAAAAAATTAAGTGTTTATACTTAACTACTTAAATCCACCACACTACCTTACTGCTTTGCTGCAGATGCCTTGTTAAGAAGGTGGTGCTTCTGTATATGAACAGGCAGTGTTTGTTTAGTTGACAGCTTTGCAGACTTTCTGTCCAAAGACGTACTGTGTGGTTTCATGTATTCTACAGAGGTAATGATGTTGCTTTGCCTTTTTAGGAAGTTTGATAAATCTTCTCCTAGTTTCCCTTTAAAGAGAGGCACATGGATGTACTTAAATCAAATGCATGTGTCTGCTAATGTATGTCATTATCAAATCGTCCATTTGTTCTCCTCTGTAATGGTCCTATAGTCTAACCAGCAATTTATATATCTACGTGGCTGCCATTACTATAGTTAGCTTAGTAATAGGACCATAGTATATGTGATGCTTCGTCATACCTAGAGTGGCCCTGGAAAACCCACTGGACGAGCTGTCTCAGCTCAGGTTCGGTTGGCACCGTCCATCATACGCTCATTAATATTTTTAGCTTAAATCCTACCCAGATGGCAGAAAACCAGACGAGTCGCGTTCGAACTGGGCAGTTTCATCTCTTATTTCCAATAACAGTAAAGCTTTATTCCATAATATCACATCTGAGAAGCATTTTCATAAACAAGCTCATGCTAATTACATTATGGGTAATTGTTGTCCTCCGTTCCCTCGTCTCCTTAATATATGTAGTCTCTGGCGTCTGGATCGTTCCATCATGCTCTGTAACAATGCTGTCAGAGGGGCACCTGATGTTCATTCAGTGACGCCGTGAGGGGTAAGATCATCCCAGACTTCTCTGAGAAGCGGACACTGCAGAGTCTTCAGCTGTGTATTTCCTGACATTTAGTAGAGACTGGGAATTCCGGTGTCTTATGTGTAGAATATTTCAATTCGTGCTCCTATTTCAGTCTAATCCTCTTCCTCTCCCTCCTGACATAGGACAGATGCTCGGAATACAAATTGCTATTTATTCCTTTCTGATCGAAAAGTAAATTTATCTTTTTGCTAGTGACCGTAGCTAGCTCCTGCGCAGTGTATTATATAACTCTCCAACCTAAACGAATAGCAAAAAACTGAAAGAGCAGTGAATATGCACTTTTATAGGAGGTTTAAAATACACCTTATTTAGCATAACTAGCAAATTAACATAAATAAACAACATTCATCATCATCTATTTATATAGCGCCACTAAGACAAATACAGGAGTCTGATAATAAGGGGTAAACCTGTCTCCCCTATGAGGAGCTCCAGACGTAACTTCAGTGACTCGCCAGCAGCATATATTTACCCGTCGGATTCGTTCCTGCTGTTGCAAAAAAATACACCTTTTAGCAGACGACACCAACCGTGCTGACAGCTTTCAGAGGAGTGTTGGTGTAATTCGATTTTGTGTACTGTATACAGCAGCGGATAAGACAGGAACCACGGCCTATGTAATTAGCTGCTGCAAATGTTGCGCACTGTTGGCCTAACTGTTTCAATAGCTTGGACAGTGTTCAGGCCGCCGCGTCTGACCGCGCAGTTTTCTCCCCACCGTACGATGCCCTAACGCTGAGTTCAGATTTTCATGTCCCATTAAAGGACTTGGACACTCGCAAGACAAAGTGCAATAATAGTGTTATAGTGGCTTTAATAAGGATGGAAAAATTTTTAATACTGGTAGCGGAAGGCGATGTTTGATTTTGGCTCAACAAAGAGTATATTTTATCCGATCCATATCCCAGAGTTAGTGGATCCCAGTAATTGGAGCGTAACGCCGTGAACGCGGATGTTCTGTCTAGCTCGGGATAACCAGATCTTTGTTCCAGGCCGCCCCCTTCTTGCTTTGACCCCCCCCCCCTTCTTCTTGCGACTTCCCATTACAAAATCACTGTGAACGTCTTCAGAAGTGGTTTTTAAACAGAACTTACTGAACATGGTAACAATTTCCTTCATGAATATAAAATTTGCTGTTTCCCGTGAGAAAGTCCCCTGTCAGTACCCACGTTTTCTTTTAGGGCTTGTCTGAAAGGCAAATAAATAATAAATCTGTTCCTGAAAATATCAATATGTATTTCTCATGTTGTGCTGTGTGTTCTTTTATCTGTGAAGCAGATTTGATACAAATAAACAAACAGTTACCATGTAATTCTGAGGTGTTGCGTTATCCGCCACAGAGACGCTGTCCGCCCGTGTGCCAAGTGCTCTGTGATCTGTCCACAAGGAGAGCGAAGGCTGGACGTCGCACGTACTAATCACAGAGCGGTAGTAGATGAATCCAGAGTACGATGAGCAAGCTGTTCTCTGCTTACCACAAAATGATGCAAATAAGTTTTAATTGGGGGAACTTTTCTTTTTTCTCATCATTAATGGAGGTCACTGTGTGGTACGGTCCAATGAATAGATAATTTATATTCTCATCGTTGTATAAAATAAAAAGTAAAAAATAGAGGACACTGCAAACATTTTAATTCATGCACTCCTCATCTCTCATATTAACTATTGCAGTTCCCACCTTACTGGTCTTCCCCAAATTAGACTCGCTCCTTTACAATGTATTTTGCACGCAGCGGCTAGATTGAGTTCTTCCTCTGCTGAGCGACTCTGTCCGTCTCTACGTTAGTTGCCTGTTTTTCCCCCAACTCTAATATAAAATGTCTACTAACATACAAGGCCATCAACAAAATTGCACTGACATACATTTCCTCACAATATCTCCCAACTCGACACCTCCGCTCTGCACAAGATCTGCGTCTCTAAATCCACTCTAATTACCGCCTCCCATTCACGGTATTTGGACTGTTTTTGGGTTGCACCCACTTTGTGGAATTCCCTCCCTCGCACAATAAGTCTTTCCTCTGGTCTACAAACGTCTAGGGCTAGATTTACTAAAGGGGCGGTTTCTTACTAGAGCCCAAAGCACAATTAAATAGTCCAGAATTCACATTTTTCAAAACCACCACTTTGCAAATTGACATCCCGATGAACATACAAACCGGCGGATTTACTAAGCTGGGGTTTGGCCAAACCGTCGCAAAACCGCCATCCAAATGGCCAAAATAAAAGAGTTGGTTGTGAGTGGCCAGATTGCTCAAACTGCTGCTGTTTGTTTGAGCTATTTTGCCATTCAGAACATGAGAGAGAGCACCATTGACATTTATATTATTTGGGCAATCATTATTTATTAAGGGGCAAAATTAATTTAAAATGAGTAATAATTTTAAGAGTCCGTATATGGTAGCAACAAAGCCACTGATTGATGAACTGTCAACTACTTGTACTTTTATTTTTCGTCATCTCCCCAAAATAATTCTAATAGATTCTGTTTTTATTGACATAACAGTCTTCTCCCCCTTCATGTCCAGACCAGTTTTCATTTTTTCTATTGTGTTGTCACGGTGAAGCGATCAGTTGGGGGTCTGGAAATTGTTACCCGGAGAAAAGTGTCTAGTACATACTGTACTAAGCACAAACAAGCAAAGGATATTATTCAGGTTATCGTGCCTAATATACCAATAAACTGTCTGAGCATTTTCAAGATTACAACATTAAAAAAAAAAAAGTTGTTGTGAAGCAATCTATGCCGAGTCTCTAAGACTCTGTGTCATCATTCATGTTTGTTTCCCCCCAATGGATTTTGTTTTTCATGGAATTTTATTGCATAAACTTTTTGTTGTGTTTTCCCCATAATATGATAAACCCCATGCCAATGTAAGCACTCGCTGGTCACGTCTACGTTGCTGCAAGTAACCTAATGTGACTTGTCCTGAGTTCATCCTCCGGCTCCTTTTCTTTGTGTATGAAGTTTTCAAGGTCAGAAAATAGAAACAAAAAGACCCCTGCCCCCCTTTAAACAACAAAGAAAACCACATTCCCAAGGTACAACAATACAATAACACATCAAATTTAAATGATCAACTGATGCGAACGATGGCAAACCCATAACAGCGCAGGGGCAAAAGGAGACCCCAACGAAATGGGCACATTTAGATAAAATTCACATAATAGAACCAGCATCTACACCATCCCGACCATATGATTATATATGTACACTGGGAAAATTGTACAAATAATAAACAGGTACGGCAATAAGGAGAGAGAACCGGATCGGGCTCCTATGGGGGGGGGGGGGAACATCATCCACATCCTCAGCTAGAGATGGTATCTCATACTTTGACTTGACTCCACCGGGACCGTATCTTATGATGTTTAGGAATGGAATTCCTGGTTGAGTATAGCGTTCATGGCCAGCTGTGTCATTCACTAGGACAACAACAACCAAAAATGGGGACGTCAACGGCCATCCATTTATTAGCTATAGTAGCGTAGGCCATGGTCAACAAATATATTAAATACTGGGAGGACAATCTACCCAAAAGATGATCAGTAGAGAGTCCAAAGAGGCAAATCTTCGAGGACACCGAAGGGATCCCAATCCCTGTCTACTCAGAACCACCCGACCCCTGTAGAAGACCAAAGGAGATGCCAGAATCGGCCGATCCCAAACCACACCTGGGGCAGTTACAATGTTGTCTCCTACCTTACTTCACTAGTCTCACAGGAGTATGGTAAACTACCAAACATGGTGCTCCAATCTTCTCCATGAAGGGGGCCTAAATCAACTTCCCATCTAGCTTTAAGAGCAAGCACGTCCCACTGTAAAATTTAGGCATGAATGACCGCATGGAAATAGTTTTACGGGAGCCCAATCCACCTACCGCATTCTTGAGTGATTCGCAGCTGTAATTGCGATTGCAAGTGAGGATGTCCATCTGACCAAACCAAATATCTGAGCCATGTGGATTCAGTCCACACTGTAGCACTTCACCCAACCTAGAAGTGCCCCATAGAGGCGTCTCTGGATCCCAACCCACATCTAAAGCCTTCTACACATTGGTCAATCTCCCCACTTGGCCGACCTCCAGTAAACCAAATTTATTCATGCCAGTTAAGTTGTACGTTTATCTACACATTATGTTTTTTTCTATTGGAATAACTAGGTTTTGGATTTACTTGTAATTTTAAAAAAATCGCTGCAGACGGATTGCTTAGTCCCAGTGACTTGGGGCTCCCAGATTAATATGGCAAATGAGGCTTAATTAGCATCTTAAAATGAATTTCCACCTTCCCAGAATCCTACTGGTTGTGACTCCTCTTTCCGTATGTGTAGTCAGACAGGTCTCCGTGCCCAAAACATACTGGTCTAAGCTTATAAGTAGTGTTACATGTGAGATACCCAGTAATTAAGATACATTCACAAATTGATTTTCTCAATGTAAAAGCAATGTAGGTCCTCTAAGGTGACATTTATTACGTTTTTTTGTTTTTTTTGGTTTGCAGATGTAGTTTGTTCATTGCCCGTTGGCTGTCTATACGTCCAGAGAATGTTCACCGAGACATTTTCTCTTCCTTGTGTCATATTTTACTTTCCAGTACAAAGTACAAGATAATTAATTGAATAATAAACTCTTCATTATACGTATTAGTTCTTCGAGTGCAGATGTTTCTTGAGTGCTCGGAGCTGGTCTTCCAGCGTGGTGTAATAATCCTTAATAATTGATTCGTATAGACTTGTTTGGCTTGGAAATGCTAATTACATCTCTGTCTCGCCTTTTCTGTGCACACTGCGCTTTTCCAAGCATGTTTTGTATTTTTTTTGTTTTAATAGCAGAAGAAATAGCTGCAGAAATTGAGAGGAATGAGAAGATCCGCTCGGATCTGCAGGCAAAACAGGAGCCGGTGAGTAAAAGAACGGAGGTGGATTTAATGTTCCAATTTATTTGCTTCGCTTCAGGTCCACGGTTACTTGCAGACCATTGCTGTTACTTTTCCTGCTACCTTCTGGTACAAACGGAGCCTTCAGACTTGGACCTAAGTCTTATGGTTTAATTGTGTTCGATAACCGTTGTCTACTGGTCACTTGGATTCTTCTTCAGACAAACAGATGTGTCCAATTTACTGTGTGTGTATGTATATAGATAGATACACTATATATAGTATATATGTATTTAGTCCAATAATCTATATTCTAATCTAATGTTTCCATTCAAGACGTCACATTTAGATTTATGTTGAGGTTTTATTTTTTCGAGTGCAGAATTTTAGTTTTATATGCTATTGACACATCAAGTAAATGTTAACATAAGTATAAGATAACACCTGTGTAAAGAAGCCTATTGTAATATTTATGTACATAAATTTATGCTGAGAAACTTCCTATTTCTAGGATTGAAGTTTTTTTTGTTTCTTTTTATGAAATAGGGACAATACTACTAGGCGAATTAGAGACCTGGCCAAATTTCAGGATGCCTAAAATGTCAGATTGATGTAATCTAATTTTTTTTTTTTTTTTTTTTCCCCGATGAGTGACTGCTACCCCGGGATTTAAATGAAATGCCCCCTTCCTCTGGCTGAATGTGGGGAAGATGAGGACGTGTTAATTTTTCTTTTTCTGCCCGGCGCACCCCTCTCTTGACGTTACTTTGTAGAGCAGGCCCACTGCAGTTTTATACGTCACTGACGGCTCTCGTCCTCTGGCTGCAAATATTTTGTAGCCCGCCCACTTCTCTCTTGTTAATGCACAGACACCCTAGAGCAGCGTTGGCTAACATGTGACACTCCAGGTGTTAGGAAACTACAAGTCCCAGCATGCTTTGCCAATATATAGCAGCTTATTGCTGGAAGGGTGTGCTGGGACTTGTAGTTTCACAACACCTGGAGTGTCACAGGTTAGCCAGCACTGCCCTAGAGGGAGAAAACAAAAGCATTGTGCGCTCTCGCCATCTAGATTGGTTACTCGGCTATGCCTGGCGGTCTTTCCAAACCATTCCCGCTTGCGTCAATGATTCTTGGCTAAGACTGGAAGATTAGTGGTACGTTGGGGGATGGTAGTGTCAGACTTGTTCTGTATTTATACACCTGTTATATGGAGACATGATGAGAGGAAGGGAAATCAATTCTCCTTTATTTCTTGTACTGTTACATTAAGCTTAATTTATTTCTGCAGGTTGCATTCAGTATTTATCAGCTCAAAGCAAAGATGTGTTTATTAAGACTAATGAAAATACAGAATATACATTGTTCTCTGCGGTGTTCTGTGTAGAGACAGACTTTATCTACATGCTATTGTCACCGGGGGAATGTATCTGCAATGATTGAATATATTGAAATGAATTTATGTTTACTCACAATATGCGGAGAAAGCTCCTATTCTCTGCAGTGCTGTTGTTTGTCAGCATTGTAAAGCGCTATAAAAATCTGTCTGGTGTAACACCTGCCCCTCTGAGCAATCAGCGGATAGAGAAGCAGTATGTCTTCCTGATAGTGTCAATTAATACGTCTTTGTGGCTGTATCCTGCCGGACTGGACAAGTCGGGTTGACATAAGTTTTGGGGCTAATATTTCAGACTTGTAATGTCACTACATGAAATGTTCTGAGCAGTCTCTATGTACAATCCCTTTTCCTTTCTATGAAAACTTAATTATCCCTTTTTTTTATAGATTAGCATACGAAGGTATTTCGTTTTATTAATTGTTATGGGGAAAACCTTTTTTAAACATCACCCGTTTTACTGCTGGAATGACGTAGCAGTTATCGGTCATTACTAACAAGTTTAAAGGGACAATATGTTAAAAATACGAGACGCAGTGTTTTTTTTTTTCTTTTTCCCCGGTGTTTTCCTTCATGAAGATTGAGGATCAGTCCGCTGTTTATTGGGCAAGTGTGTGTGTGCGTGCGTATACTCAGTGCGCTCTATTTTGTCTCATTGGACAAGTTGAATCAATGTACATGAAACAGAATACACCTGGAACCAGCAAAAACACAAGGATACATATTCAATTCCCCTTGAGGTCAACGTTTGGTATATTTTTAGCCTCCAGCACTTGACCTGCGTTTACACCGTCAACCAACATTGAGAGGTGTCCCAAAGGCTCAAACACATTGGAGTGGACATACAACGGTTCTATAAATGCTGTTCTGCCAGTCTATGCATTATGTTGTCCACCTCTGGTGTACAGAGACCAGTTGAACGCTGCCTCCGAGGGGCCCACATGGTTATCACGCTCTAACTTATAGCTTAAAATAACTTTCTTATTTTACATCTCTCATCAATGACTCTTATCTCGTACTGTCAGGACTGTATACAACATTTTATATATGTTTTGGAATAACTAATTGTAGAATAGTTCTTATTAATATGACATATTTGTGTTCTTTCCCCCCCCCTCCCAGGGTATGACTTTCAGTAAGAACCAGAGCGAGGAACAGATAGACACGATTCTCCAACAATACAGTGAGTGATAACATTGGAATTATCTCTGATTTTTCTGTTTTTAGACACAATGGATGGAATCCATCTGCTTCCCACCTCTGTACATCTCCCTTACATTGATTGTTCTCTGAATAGATGAATACAGTGTTTCAGCCGTCTATATTTTCCCCGCAGAGCCTTGTCGCTAGGAAGCACATTAACTGATGTGCTTGGGAAGAGCGAACACAATGTTCTTTCTGAAAACACTCGGTGCCCCAAGTGCTCGCTGATTGTGAGAGTGGCTCAAGCTCCGTATTAGCGCAATGTGCTATTCTGTACTGGTATGTCTACCTGTTTCCACGTCGCTAAAAGATAATTCCACCCAGAATTAAACATTTAGAGACTGTAAGTACCACATTGACGGAGAAATCCTCTCTTGCTTCGGCAGATGGGTTTTAAACTAGTTGAGTTGTCAGAGCTCCTCCTTCATGAACTTTGCATTCTGATGAATGACATGGGGGGAGGGGCTTTGACAACCCAGCTAGGAGTTTGAAAACACCAGTCCATGCAGGGGAGAGAATCATTCTGGAATCTACCAGGTCTCAGGACAGGGGCTGTACTTGAAATTGTCATGTTTCAATTTTCTCGCCGAATATCACTCCGACTACAATTGATTTTGGGTGGGGCTGGTCTGTGTTATTTTGTGTGTTCTGCGTAGAGTACCACTTCTTTATTTAGTAAATTTGTCTGGCGATTATAAGAGTTGGGAATGAGGAAGGGCTTGTTCTAATGGAGAAGAGTAACTAGGATTATGCACAACTATTGCAGAAAATAAAAATGTAATTTTCTCCTGACATCCTACCCCGGTAGTATCATCAGATAGAGAAGCTGTAATGACATGTTCAGCAGAGCAGCAGGCGGTATCTAGGTAAATATCCAACCGTTACTGGCATATTCCTCCTTCCCGCTGCTCGCTCACCTGCGGCGTCTCACACAATAAAGAGCATTTTACAGGTGTGTGTGGCAGACAGTTACTTGTGTCTGACACATCATAACGGCTGCAAAATTAATGAAGAAGAACTGTGATTTTGTCATACTGTTTATGTAGACTATAAATAGATCTCAGTGGGTGTGATGAAGTCATCCCAGAATCTGCTCGGTATAAATGCCAAGTACCTGACTGGTAATTACTATTTTGCTTTTGTACTAATTTGTGACGGTTTTCTCAAAACACAAACAGATTCTGTGATCTGATGCTTCAGACATAGACCTAGAGGACCGCAGTTTGGAGACAAGCGGCCGACGGCCCATTCTCTGCCTAAGATAAAATTCTGTAAATAGCTGAAAACAGATTTTATTCATATGAGCCTTGTTAGGGAATAAAATCCTCATTTAAAATAGACTTGTCATGCAATGTAGGAAAATCTGATACCACCCAATTAAGCCAAATTATTACTATTCTTGTACTGTTAACTAAGAGAAAAACTACAAGCTAAAGTTTATAAAGTTTTTTTTTTTTTTTTTTTTTTCCTTTTTTTTTAAATAACTTTCCCCAACACACACACACACACACACACACACACACACACACACACAATGCTCTCACCCGCCCGGGCTTCACCCGCTAACGGACCAACACCCTGGAAAACTTTTAAGTGAGTGCAACGAGTGATGCAATTGTATTGAACACACTGATTGGACGAGATGCAGTTTGTTTACACCTATCACTGTGTTTATTCAAATTTCTCCAGAATGTCAAATGACTAGGGGCGAGTACAGTAGGATTTTCGGGTGTCTGTCTCTAGCATGACCACATAGTCTCAGTCAGTGGCTGACAAGTTGTTTTGTTAAAGAGAACCTGTTGTTTATTAAAATAAAATCCTTTTTACATAGTCACTTATGTACTGTGTATGACCTACAAAATGCTAAATCCCCTGGAAAGAGAGTATGTAACGACTCTCCGTGCCAGAGGCTGGCTAGCAAATTTAAGCCGTGAAGTGCGAGACTTTGCTAGCAGCCTATTTGGAACAATTTAAAGAAAAAAGAAAAATGCATTTAGCCCACCATAGGACCGGCCCAGGGGGTAGATGCCCCCTTTTCTTTTTAGACATAAGAATAAAATTGTTGCAGTATTTCAATGTCTGGTTGTTTCTCAAATCAGGTAGAAGTGATAAGATGTGTGTTTATATTGTCACCAAATAAAGCAGCGGATGCAGATGTCACAGGATATCATATTGGGCAGCAGATTCACCCGACATCTGTGCAGAAATTGCTCACAGCTCACTTGTATAATTTAATGAACTCCTTTTGAATGTGAAAAATGTTCAAATAACTCCTGTACCTGCCTGCTAAAAAAGAAACCAAATAAATCCTAATGCAATCAGAAAAGGCTTTACCGTCATGCGTGCGCAATCCGCTCGGCGAAAAAGTTCAATACCTTCCCCTGAACCTGCTCTAATTTAGCAGCCAGAGAGTATTTAGACAAAACGCACGTCGCCTGGTGAGGTTTAATGACAACGGGCCGAGTGTTTCGTTACCACGGTAACTTCGTCATAGTGTTCTCCCCTTTAAAAACAAAAATAAATAGCCTTCTGGCTATATTGACAGACATTGGTGACATCATTGCACAGTGAACAGGAAACAATGAAAAAAATATGTATTTACTTTAACCCATTCTGTTCTAGCCCAGAGGACAACATACACTTCAGCGGTCGCCTACGTCGGTATTATAAAACACATCGGATATTGTGTCTGTGTTACTAAGCTATGTATTGACTTACAAAGGGCCAAGCTTTTGCATTTATATAATTGCAGTGGTGGCTACCGCTATGGGTCTGTGTATTCATATGTTCCACATTGAGGACAATTATGTGGTTTAGATGCTGGATCTCCGCACTACATGCCTGACAAGCGATGTCACTGCTAAGCACTGCCTAATTATCATATATGGCCTACCTCCATCAATAATATAATTCGCTTTTAACTCAACTCGTTTAACACTTTTTTCCCAGGTTAACGCAATGAAAATTCTCCCCCTTTTTGTTTTACTTATTTCCTGAGAGCAGTGTAACATGAAGGTGAATATCCTGCCCACCCCATCTGTGGGCAAAATGCTGTATGTATCGCTATAAGCGCGGCAGCTCTCTGCAGCGTGACTGCCGCAAGTAGTGTATCATTGTCGCAATAGCGTCTGTGCTTTTATGGAACGCGTCCGTGAAACAAAATCTATTCCAATGTCATCAGGAAGTTATGAGGGAAACGCTTGCAAGGCTTTTAAACACAAAAATCATCAACTCTGCCTAAGTCACTGAGAAACCTGCTGTTTGTAGCCATCCTATAAATCTCCACGAGAAATGTCGCTACTTATTATCCTCGTTATTAAGTAACCGTCCAGGCTGAAGAGACCTCTCACATTGAATCCACCTAAGCAGAAGCCTTCCAGGCTGTGACAAGTCATTGCATAAAACCTCTTGACAGATCTGCTGTGAACCCATATGGTCTATAGCAGATACTGCGAACATAAAGAGGGTTTGGTAATTTTAGGGAACTTTGTGTGACGTCTTTTTAACTTTGCAGAAATTTGGATTTGTTGATCACTTTAGCATTGATCTTTTGCAGATCTAGAACTGCTCTTGGAAACGACCAAGGAGGCTAGAGATTTCGGGAGGTATTCAGTGCCAATATCTGACACTTTTTTTCTTCCCCGATCCGCCCTTCAAGTCATAAGCCGTAAGCGTCATTTGTGTTCAGACATGAATTGTGTGCAATTTTGTTCATTGGCGTGAGCTCCGTTTCTGAGCTATTTCACGCAAGATACTCTGCACAAAGGAACTTATGACTGAAGATGAATCGGGCCGCATTTTTTTTTTTTTAATCTGATCTGATAAATCTTGTGTAAATTGGTTGGCTGGAACTATATAAGACCAGGAGACTCTATGAATAAATTAGAGATGAGCGGGCTCGGATTCCGCTAATCCGAGCCCACCCGAACAGTGCGGATCCGAACGGGATCCGAGCACTGTTCGGATATTTCCGGCGGGCAAAAAAATGAAAACGAGGCTCCGTCGTCCAAGTCTCGCGTCGAATCTCGCGAGGGGTGGGAGGGAGGGCCCAGAACAATTCCATCTTGTACCTTTTTTTTTTGGCATTATGTGCTCAAGCTACCTCGGTGCAACCTTTTGGCCTAAAAACAATATTGTGGGGTGTTCAGAATAGACTGGAAATTAGTGGAAATGATTGATATTGAATGTTATTGAGGTTAATAATAGCGTAGGAGTGGAAAAAAACCCACAAAACTGGTTTTTAGCACTTTTTATGTTTTTTTTCAAAATAAATCCAAAACCTTAAATCCGAACCAAAACCTTTCGTCAGGTGTTTTGCGAAACAAATCCGAACCCAAAACCTCAAGCAAATCCAAAACACAAAACACGAGACACCAAAAGTGGCCGGTGCACATCCCTAGTATAAATTGATTGACTTGTGGAAGCAGTAGCAAGAGCCGTCTGTATATTATGGATCTCTAGTGGCGACGTTGGTTTCAAATGTGAAAGTGTTTTGTCATCACAGAGAGTGGAGCGTTATCAAAATGAGTCATGTGACACAGGTGGGCGGAGACTCCTTCCTGAACTCCCAATCAGTTGCCAGATGTAACTTCGTTTCTCGGTTTTGGCAAAACCGCCCTCGTGCGTTTTTGGTTTTGGAGTTTTTAGGAAAAATCCTAAAATATGCTAAAATCACATTTTTGCTCTTTTTTGTTCCTAAATTATTATTAACCTCAATAACACTAATTTCAAGTCATTTGCAGTCAATTTTGACCACCTCACAGGTCACAATATTATTTTCATACACTTTCGGACAAAGACTGCAGCGACCTGGCTGGATGGTAAGCGACAGAGCAATGACACAAACACACGGCAGTTCCTAGCACATCTAGGACACATTGGCACACAGCAGTGGTAGAAAAGAAAAGTGGTGTAAGATGAAATTGTCCTTGGGCCCTCCCCCCCCCCCCCCCCCCCCCAACGTTATGTTGGATTTTGAAAAGGAATCCAAAAATCCCGAGATCCGACGATGTATCGATGACATTTTGTCTCGTTTCAAGGGAGCGCAAAAGTGGTTCTCTGATCCCCTATGTTCAGGTGTGTTCGGTTCTCGAGGATCCGAGCCTGAGCATCTCTATTTTGCCTAAAAAAAAAAAAAAAAGTCAAAAAACAATGTGTGTGTGTATATATATATATATATATATGTATGTATATATATATGTATATATATATATATATATATATATATATATATGTATGTATATATATATATATGTATATATATGTATGTATATATATATGTATATATATATATATGTATATATATGTATGTGTATATATATGTATGTATATATATATGTATATATGTGTATATATATATGTGTATATATATGTATGTATATGTATGTATATGTATGTATATGTGTATATATATATATGTGTATATATATATATATATATATTTTAGTGTTAATGGAGCTAAATAATCATCAGCATTTGGTATTAGCAAAGTGACAGAGGCTGTGCAAATCAGTGCGTGAATATTAAGAAGGTTTTACCACCAAATTATAGTCTTTTCTTCTCAATCTGCATTTTAATATTATTTGGTTTTATTTTTGCTACAGTTCACTGTTCTTTAGTTGAAATGTTTCATGTGTGGATAATGGAGATTGAGGCTCTTGCAAAGTGTTGCCTATTCTTTGAAAGACCTGAAAGTGAAATATTTTGTGGCATTTCTAGAAAACTTGCAGAACATTTTTCCTCAATCACTTGACTTTGTGATCTGTTGTATCTTCAGCCGGATCTACTTTATAGCCCAATAAAGAAAAGAAAATTATGTATTCCTACAAAATGCGCAGAATTAGTCTGTTCCTGTGATACATTGTTGCCGCTCGGATCGGTGACCATTTATGGAAAACTATTTTTAATTGGGACGTAAGTTTAAAATGCTGTTTTGCTGCCCTCTCCTGTATTAAGGATTTGCAATCTTGTATATTAATATTCCGTTTGTTTTCATTCTCTGTAATGTCACAGAATGATTTACAGTGTGGGGCTTAGAGCACTCGTGTGGAATGTTTGAAAGTGCAGAAAATAGTGAATTATTAATTAATTTATTTTTTCCCCCTGCAAATTGTGTTACCGTTTAATTATGCACTCAGCCTTAATAGCCGAGTCAGAACACGGCAGCCAGTATAACACAATCTCTTCATTACAGACCTCTGGGTGCAGATAGTGCCATTTGTTTAAGTGATCCTCTTACAGAGAAGGCCTCCAACATTTCTTAGGTCTGGAATTATAATCAGAATGTAGTTTAGTACATCTGCTTTACCCGTCTTTAATGGGCTCTCTGGCATGAATAAATCTCAGTGGACAGGCCGCCTGCATCTCCGCACAATCCAAAGACAAGAAACGAGGGTTTTACACTTATTTGTAAACAACACATTCCTGTGCTTTGGTTAAAGCCAGCAATAAAAAGAGGGTTTTAGATGCTTGAACGCCACTTAATCGTCCTGGATCCAGCCATGTGAACCTTTGTTTATAGAAACTCCCATACTAGAACAGATGCTTGTGTAAAGTCCAAATATCCTTCTCTCTGGCCGTTATCGTGCACTGAGTATCTGTAAGAAGGATGAGAGGGCTGATATATTATAGAAGCACTCCCTAAACTATTATAAAACATATTCTGAATACTAACATTATCCCTGAGAAAATCAGACATCTGGGTTGTCATTTTGGAGTCCTCAGTAGTTTTATCGTTCCCTCCCTGTTTAAGTTAGACCTCTGGAATCTTACTACTCTCTCTTTCAATTGGTTATAAATTCACAATAATATAAGAGGTACAGACCCAGTGAGCAGGACCTGGGTGTTTGGATCTGTGAGGAGAACAAATTAATTTCTGTTTAGTTCTGATGAAATCCCAGAGATTATCAGTATAGGCGCCGCGTTCTGAAATGAGCTAAGTGCGAGAGGGAGACGGTTTCTGCAATAGCCGAGACTGACCCAATGTTATTTCTGTGCTTCATAGGCTATTCTGGGATTTGCAGTAAATCCCCTCCTATTTATTTTGTTTGCCAGCGATATAACACAAAAGATACGTGATTGATCTAACTGCATAGTTTATGCTCTGAGTGCTGCATTAAAGTGGACGCTGGCATTTCGTGGGCTGGTATTCAGCCTAGTCCTGGGAGATGCCAATGGTTATATTAGTAGTCAAACTAATAAATATTGTCTACAAATTATATAGATTTTAGTTCCAGTCTGATTAGAGCATCAGGTTTGAGATCCTTTTTTTTTTTTTTTTTAACTCTTTTTTTTTATCCTTACTGTTAAATTTGAAGGTTTCCTGCTTTAATTCACTACATAACAGGATATTTAGAGCTGGATAAAAATGCTACTAGTCCATTAGATTCTTTGTTGCCTGTTTTTTAGTGTAAACTCTATAATGTGAGCGGATGCACAGTCTCTCAGCACAACTGTTACATTGTTGCATCAAAGACAAACGTTGTTCAAAGTAAAAAGGTTTTTGAAAGAAAGAAGTGTACAGTAAGTCTAATGAGCTATTTTTTTAAGGATTAACATTTCTGTGTAGGTCCACAATTTCAGGAATTGTATCATTTGTTTGTTAGACAATTTATATTTCCCCTCATTAAAGCTCAGTAGTATAAGAGTACAAATAGATACTGTGAAAGGAAAGGCTTGTTCTATCACCCTGATGTGTGGGGATCACTATGTGTCCGCATCCTATTATCACTGGTGTCTATTCACCCCCTGTCCGGCCACCTCTCTGTGGTGATGACACAGTCTGGGCTGGGCAATTTTATTTGTCGTGTTCCTGGACCTATATTATGGTTGCTCTAGCTTTATGGCTTGGAGTGTTTTCTTACTGAAAAGCCCATTTGCTGATGGTACCGATACGTCCTTATAGTCATCAGCCAATTAACCTACCAGTATGTTTTTAGAGTGTGGGAGGAAACCGGAGCACCCAGATGAAAGTTACGCAAACATGGGGAGAACATACAAACCCCTCACAGATAAGTCCCTGGTCGGGAATTGAACTCCTGACCCCAGTGCTGTGAGGCAGCAATACTAACCAGTGAGCTATAGCAACCTGAAATGCCAAATACAAATACAATTTTCAAGTGTTTGTGTTCCTTAGCCCACTGCCCCACACCTGATTTTTCACCGATAGAAGCAGAAGTCGGTGGAATCTTGTACTGCCGTATGCTGCGTCCCTAATAAGATACAAGTTGTGCACTCGGCCTTTAGTTGATTGTGTAACACACCTGTTTTTGTCACTATTGTCTTAACAAGGGTTTTCAGTTAGTTTTTTTTTTCCACCGTAGGACCGTCATTAGATTGATGTTATTTGGTACTCACCTGCATTAGGTGTATAACATGTAGCGCTTTCTGGTACCGTAATTTAGCTGCATCTGGCTACAATGTCTGCTGCTTTCAGAGCCCTTTAAAATGATAGTTTCCTTTTCTTACGCTAAAATTCCATAAATGAATGCGAATCCCATGGGACTCACAGGGGTACCTAATAATCTCGCCATTAGGGCACGTGGGAGCCACTGAAGTAAATGTGATGACAGCATCTTTATATCACAAAGCAGGCTGTTTCCTTCCCATCTATGTACCTGAATTGTGAGTCCTACAGCAGACTTTCTGCCGTAGCGCTTTGTGCTTAGACTCAAACAATTTCTTAGTCTTCATTATCTTCTCACTGAGGAGCATGCTAATTCTAATGATCTTGTAATGGAAGAATTATTGCTTCGGTGTCTCTACGGCCATAGAACCAGATCCCACTATGGTGCGTTGATTAAATCCCTGGGGCGACGACAGAAGCACTGAAAAGCCACAGATGTAAAATTACAAAAACAAAACAAAAAACGCACACAAAACAAATAAGAAACGAGTCGTCTGTGGTCAGGAATGTGGCGTGTCACCAAGGCACCGTAAATCACATCTATAAATGTGTATTAATTGTTTATGAGTGCATCTGTGAACTCTTATAAAAGGACCAAAAAAAATACTTCTCTGCTTGATCATGACCATATTTCACGATCACTCATAACAATAAAAAAAAAATTCACATTTCCCTTTGGTAACATTTCACATCTCATACCATTAATGGAACAATTTGTTTGTTGAGAGAGTAGGGATCTTCTTGCATGTGTGGATTTCAGCCCAAATCTCCGCAGACCAGCACAGGAAATATTCCTGGGCTCTTCTCTTTAACAGATGCGTTTAATTCTCCCTCCCTCTAAATGCTGTTTTGGCCGCGCAGGAGAAATCCCAGCAACGGGGCACGTAGAAAGCAGGATCATAATGATGTGCAAGTCTTCATTTCTGTCTTTATATATCACCTACATAAATTGCAGCGCTCTACAGGGTATGATTATTCATATCAATCCCTGCCTCGGTGGAGCTTTACAATAAAAATTTCTCATCCGCAAGCACGTGCCAATTTAGTTTATAAGCCTAGCAGCTTGTTTTTGAAGTGTGGGAAGAACCTAGAGCATTCAGAGGAAACTAATATGACATTATTAAAAGACACATAATCTAATATTGTTTGTTTTCCTGCACACATGGTATGTTTTACTTGTATGTAGGAATATCTACAGCTCATTCCCTGCTGTATTTTTCTCCCCACTTTACACACACTCTGTTACTTTCCATTTTTAGACATCGCAGTGGATCACATAAAGGAGGAATTTATTTCATTAGTGTAGCCCCCCCTTTCCTGTAGATCAGCTGGGTGTCTATGTAAATTGTTTTGTGACCTGTGGTGTTTACATTTATCTCAGTTAGCACAGTGCCTTCTCCTTGGTCAGAGTGCAATAGGCTCTTCGTTGGGTAGTGTTCTTGACAAGTAACACCAGAGGGAGACCAAGGAGCCCTCCACCCCCACAGGCACACACAGAGACAGCAATAGGCAAATTGGTCTTTGAAAGCCACTCCGGCACTTATATTGATTGGGCGCGTGCTCTCAAATGATTTTCATGTTTGATTAGACTTTATATATACTAAAAAAAATAATTGAATATCTCTTTATATAGACTGTAATTTAAAAGTATTCCTTTAAAACAGATGCAATATAGTAAATGTACAAAAATACAATGAATACCTTAACCTTTCTTACCCCAGCCAAGAGGTACCTCTTCCTTTAAATGCTTACTTGCAATTATTTTCCAGCTGTAATAATGTCTAGCAATAGTACTTTCTAAACTCAATTCATATCCACTAACTTAACTGAATTCTATTGCTTAATGTGCATATATTGATGTATAACATGTTAAGTGGTCTTATGAGGAAATTAATGACAAGCAAATAACTCTCCACTTCCAGAATAAAGTCGCTGGTGTCGGTTTCCCTTAGTTTCGTCAAACATAAATCTCTTTTAATGGTGACAATCTGTAGTATCCCTCACTTTTTCTGATAAGTACAGTCTCTATTCTGTCTGTATCCCGGTGGAATATGACTTGAAGTTAGGCGTGTACACACTTTCCTCCTTGTCTCGTCCTGTTACAGAGGCCCAATCCTGCAGTGAGCTATCTCTCCTCTGTACTTCATTGTAATGAATGTCACTGGTCTGAGGTAAATGTTGTTGTTTAGTGCAGATATTCACAATATATCTGTCTGATCACTAACTGACTTTCCCTATCACTACCCCTGATAATTTGTACACCCCTTTGCAGAACTTTGATAAATTATCTTCAGTCCTCCCCATCAAGTACCTATCCACCTAATAACAATACTCACCATACACAGTCCCATCAAATAATAAATAAACAGGGGTTACTTATCCATTTAGATTCCATTTTCTCCTCAGACTTCTCACAGGAAATTTCAGTTGTTTCTCTCACAGGACAGGGTTGACGAGTCTGACCGTGCTCTCCCTCTTGTCAGAGCTGACACTCTTCTATCCCTCCCGGATGTTTCCACCAGGGCTTTTTCTGCTGACATGACAGGTTTCTCTGCTAACCAGGGACCAACTGCCAGCTTTAAGTCAATCCACTCACACATAATTGTCACTTTTCCCTCTGTCTTTTATATGTAATGCGATTGGATGAGAGTTGAACACATAACTTGTTCCCCGTCTCCAACATCCAATCATTTATGCACCTTTTTTTTTATTGGCCGCAGAACTGGATTGGATGTTAGCCGACCATGTGACTCTTTCTGGCTCTCATGGAACTGGGAACCGGTCTCTTAGACTGTTAAGCCCACTGCTTTCAGTCTGTTCATTGACTCCTGTCTGATGCACTAAATGCAAAGACCAGCTTTTTAGTGCAAGGATTGGTCCAGCCACCTCGTCGTACCCCTCTTTTTGGGTGTAAAGCACATCTCCTCTACACATCTGTATGAAGAGATGAGCAATCCATATGTAACCCCTATTTGATGGGTGTTTGTTGTTGTAGGGTGTCCTGCTTGGTCAAACGTCCATCTGTATCTCCGTCTCTTCCCTCCCGGGGTGTACGGGTCAGTCTGATCACACAGCGAACCCCAACACATGTATGTGTGAATAAAGATGAAACATGGGTGGCACAGGTGCAACTGATGAAAATAATGGGCGCCAGATCATATTTGGACACATAAATTATGTTTATATCCAGTCTCTTTACATCTCAAAACACATTGCAACATCAATGAGTTGCTCACATCTGCATTTTGCACTCTTTATAATCTTAACTTCTTTAGGCTTAAGCTAGGTACCCACTGAAGAATTTTTCGACCGACGTGTTATCTACAACGATTTTACCAACGAGTGAAGGTCCGATCGCTTGGAAGATTCATGCGTACACATTAGACACGTTTTAAACGATTGATTTAAAGGCTGACCGGCCGGACAGCGACTTTTAACAGCCATATTGTCGTGTTTAAAAGATTTGGATTTCGTACACACTGAAACAAAATATGTGGTCCCTGTCGCAATGTCCCCAAGAAAGTTGAATAATGGGCCGAGCATGTTCATTAAGAAGCACCCAAAAACTCTTAAAAGGAGATGGAAACACATGTTCTTCATTCATTCTGTAACATACTTGTTTACGTATAGAGGCAGACATATGCAATACACATAATGCAGTAGACGGCTACTATTGCTCTACCGTTAGAAGCACCTAATTACCAATTGACTGACATGCGGACACCACACCATGTGGGAGGAGGTACAGGTATCTGTAATTTACATACACACGTCCCCAATGGAGTCGCAGCTCGAGGAACTATCAGCAGCTGGTCGTGGATCGATTGGAAATTTATGCACATTACATGATCATGAGATGATTGTAATGAGATTATTAAACAGTACGACTAACCAAATGAACCAACAATCGGCACTTTGGAGTAACTTTCCACCATTGTGTATTTGTATACACGAAGCCCACATCCGAATGAACGGTCCTATGTCTGCTGATTTGCATAATGATTGGACGAAAAAAGCTTCAGTGTATACCTAGCCTTAATGACTGTCAGGTTTTGGTTCAAGAGCTAACACTCATCGTGGGGTTGCCACTCTCTGTTTCGCTTGTCTCCTCCTGCACTGTAGCTTTTGGGTAACTGATCTGTTTTCACCTAATTACGTACAGTACTCCCCTCTATTATGTTTCTCAATATATCTGGGCTATACAGATTTTGATGAAGATTTCACATTCCCATTCTTCCACGATCTTTTTACCAATTCTACACTTGTTAAGGTTCCTTGATGTCGGGCTCTCTCGTTGTCGATGCTTGCTCTGTATCTATAGATCAGGCACGGGAACCTGGTGTGTTCCGATATCTTCATTGCGGCACGCTCTGTGAACGAGACGTTGCTCAACTCCACACTGAACTGACTGCAGCCATTCACGCCTCACTTTTTGTGGTACCCTCTCCTGTAGGCTCTAAAGTCTCCACTGTGTGACCCTGAAACCCCAACTTGTTCGTTTTGTTTTACATTTTTTATTTTTACATCATTGAACTTTACCGAAAACCTTTCTTCTAAACCATCAATGTCATTCGACCATTTTAGTTTTCCACAAGGAATATCAGAGAGCAAGCTGGATCTAGGTGAATCTTTCAAACATATCCCGTTATTGATAAAGCCACATATCATCGGCCAAACAATTTAGGTCACTTTGGAAACTTCACTGGAGACAGAAAACTTCTTGGTTAGGGGGGGTCCTCTGAATTTGAAGTCCAAGGGAAAAGGCCCACTCTGTTCATTTCTCATTAGCAGATATGGGACCAAATTGTATTTTAGCAGTGTGTTTTCTTCATTCCGATTACATAATTAGCAGTGCCAGGAAACATACGGAACAATATATATAGTTATGACATGGAGTAATAAAGCAGGGAAAATATATTTTATTACTGAGAGTCTAGGTGCAGTGAAGGCTTTTTAATTAGAATTCCAATTGCTGACCCCATGAAATTTGTGATTACTGCAGCAACAATATACATTTAAACACCCGTCTCTGCAGATCGACCAAACAAAATGTCAGCTGGGGATTTCCTCTGTGGAGAAGCAGCGTGTGGCCTTCGTTTTGTGTTCTCTTTTTTTTATATTGCAAAATACTTCAACTCATCTCCCAATCCTTTCATCCTGGTTTGCTGAAGTGCAGACTGCTTGCAAAATCTGCTTATTAAGTCTCGCTGAGAGGAGGAAAAGTAATTTTGTTTTTAAACGAGAGAGCGCACAAAAGTACTGCCAGAATTGCCTGTGCTGCTGGGGTTATGGCTGTGCACCGCAAGATTTCGACTGATCAAATGCACAGAGGCTCTAAATCCTAATGCTCGTTTCTGACAGCACAGATCCGTGTTTAAAGGGAATATATCCTCTTTAAGTTTACACAAGCGTATAAAGCCAGCCTGCCAAGGAAAATGGATCGTATTCATGAGTAGCAATAACGTACTCTTTTTGTTTTCCTTTTAACTGAACAATCATTCTTTAAAGTTTTTTTGTTACGCAGGCAATGCCCCTTTTCCCCACAATGGCAGTGAAGTGTATAAATAACCGCCATCTGCCATACTGTCAAACACCTAAATGGAGAAACGGAAAAATCTAAGTTGACCGCTGTAGGTGCTTATTAATTTAAATGGCACCCATTGATTCTTACAGGACCTGTCGTTCTACGCGCAGTGAAAGCTGGCGTGTAGTGGACCTAATCAATATTAATAAGGCGGCATTCTCAATGACATTGACTTGGCTAAAGAAATCGAAAGGCGACTGGTTTAAAATAGTTAAAGGCTTTTCGGATGAGTTATCAGGTTTTAACAAAACCACGCTGTTTATGTATATGAATATAAGCAACTTGTCTAAGTACGTCACGTCAGACGATGCTGACAAATCCTTTTGTTTAGTTTTTAATTAAATTGCGCCAATGTTTACTAACCAAAACCACGATTCTGTAAAGCTGGGTACACACTACAGAAATTTCAACCAACTTTTTATGCCGAGCGATTTTACATGCGATCGATGATCCGATCGCTCGGTCCATGGACTGCATACACACTAGCCTTGTTTAGGACTATAAAGGGAAGAGCGGACGTCCCTTTAGCGACTTTTTACAGCCATGTTGTCGTGAGCAGTGACTGTAATTTTGTACTCATTGTTGTGGATCGGTCGGAAGTTTCTACACACTACACAACGGAAACGAGATTGGAGCGAAAATATTAAACGGTACGACCAACCAAATGAGGCGACAATCGTCCATTTGGGCAGACTTTCGACCATCGTGTCACTGCACACACTGACCCGACTTTTGAACGAGCGGTCGTATGTCGGCTGATTTAGCCGATTATTGGATGAAAACTGTGTAGTGTGTACCCAGCTTTAGACTCATCTACTACAACTGGATTGTACTGGAAGGATAGCGTGGAAGGGGAGGACTGGATTGCTCAGTGTCTCACTTATTACTTTTGTGGCACATTGCATTGTCTACTTAAAGGCTTAAACAGCTGATAACAGCGTACAGTAGAAGAGCAATTAATTGCAATACCTATAATTTCCATATATAATGTATTTGGAACGGTGATCTTTTAAAACATGTCACAAAGTAGGAGGACTCTGGAGAAGCTGGAGGCTGTAACCTAAATAGAAAACCGCTGTTGGTAGCAGCATTTGCACATTGTGTATTTGAGACAAAATATCTCCCTGAAGGTAGGATAATGAGAATTGAGATCTCTAGTAATGTTTTTCTGCTAGATGTTCAATATAAGCCTGTCTTCAGGGCAGGTTCATTTATGTTGCTATAGCTTGTACATATTCCTCTTGCACAATTATCAGTGTATGACACCTGTGGCTTGTCTGTAAAGTAATACTTCTGTATATAATCTCATAGGAACATTATTTACTGTCATCTGTGCTTCTGTTACAATGACAATGTACAGCATGTATCTGATACGCCACCGTTACCATCCACGTAGAGAAACCAAAGAGATGAATATAAAGAGCTCCGTGAGCCGATGACTGCATCATAATGGTGGTACTTATAGAGCTCTAGGTTTTGTGAATGGATACGCTCCCATAATTATGTCTCCAAATGTCTTATACACTTCAGTCAACTGTGATGTCATCAGATGATGATCCCCCCCCCCCAGACCAGCTTCACCAGCCTATGGATCTATCACCCCACAAGTCCTCTCAACACTTTTCCATCTCGTCTTCTCCTCTCTTTCCCCCTATTGTGTGCCTGTACCTAGCTCATCTCTTCAGCCTGTCCTCTCCATAGGCACATTCACGTCCACCTCCTACTTCAGACGTGCACTCATCTCGCCCATGCTCAAAAAGCCATATCTTGTCCAAGCCGATCCCCTTAACCATGTCCTGAGTTCTCTCCTCTTGGCTTAAAGCTAACTGAGCGGCTTCCATACATCTTGCCTTGCTCACTCATTCATCCTCCTTGGTCTCTATCGCCATGGACATTGTTGATCATCGTCTTCGCCAGCCTTTGCGACATTGTTCTTTCCTGGTTCTTCTCTTCCCAACCTTCAATCTTTCAAACACTCTCTGAAACCCCACTTTTTTTTTTTTTTTTCCCCCAAAGCCTATTTCTCTCCCCCTATAACTATTTAACCTGGGTTTCATCTGCCACTGTCCCAATCTCCACTCCTACTCCCTCTTGCTCCTCGTATCTCAACATTGCCCACCTCCACCTAGATTGAATCTGATCGACAACAGGACCCTCCTTACCTGTTTCTCATCGACTTTGTGTCCTTGTATATTGCAATCTTATGTACTCTGTCCAGTCCTGAGGATATTTAGGACGCCCTAAAAATAAACGTAATGATGATTTCTGTTTAGAGATGTCCGTTCACTGCTGTATAATGTATATAGTTACATCTCGTATGGGCAGATTTACCCATTTCTCTATAGAACTACATTCCCCATAATGCTCTGCTAGCTTAAAGGCTACGCTGCTCACAAACACTCATTTAGAGTTACCTTTTAAGGACCTCTCTGTTATATTGTTGGTGTTTCTCTGGCTGGCAGAGCATTATGGGAAATGTAGTGCAGTATGGCCGGACTGCTAAAACTATAGCTGGTTGGGATAGAATTCACATTCGTTTTAATTATTTGGTTCGGTTGACCGTAATGACTCTTTGTTACAGGAAAGCAGCACAACACGGAATTTCAGCAGCTGATTGAACAGATGAACCACCGGTGGAAGACTTCTAAGGGAAAGAAGCAGAAAGAGGAGCCTGTGGCTTGTGACAGCGGAGCAGGTGATTGTGTACAGACTTAACATCTACTTTATAGAGAGGTCTATGGGAGATGGATGATGTCCGACCTCCCATCTGTTACATTACAATCCCCATCCTGCTCAGACGCCTGCTAAATCTCACCTGTTGCAGGTATAGCTACTGTTTGCTCGTAGACTTCTTACCAAAGGATTCTTAAGATTGAAATCACTCTTAGTAAGCGATTTTAATGAATACCTTTCCTACTAGAGTAAAACACTAAATCTATGCTTTTGCAGTAGGATTAAGATCATAAAGATTGATTTCTGAATTGTACTCTGATGATCAAGAATGTCTTGTGATGCATATTTTAAAGTCAATTAATTATATTTGTGTTATTTTTGTCCCATTTTGTTAGTCCTACTAGAGAGCTATTGTTTGTTCCGTCTCTGATAGGCCAGAGCTGCAGTATATGTTTGCGCTATATAAATAAATAGCAGTAATAACATCAGATATATGCTGTCTCTCCCAAAGCCTACCTATATTTTCAACATCACAGGAAATGGTTATACGCATTTGCTAGCGAGCGGAGGGAAAGACTGCGCTGGAGGGGGGTTTTGGGTAATTGGGACAATACAATGGTTAAGATGAGGAATTAGAGAAGTGTGAGGGTTGCTGAAGGTAGAACAGGACTGGATTGTGATACAGGCAGTGGAAGCTGCTTTCGGGGCCACGGGATAGAGGGGCACCGTTGTCGAACTGGTTCCACATCTGCTACAATGGAGCTTTATCTCCTGAGTGTTAGTGAAGAAAGATTACGATGATTACATTGAAACCATAACACTCGGATTCTAATATGTTACTCTTTCAGGAGCCATGTAATATGGATAGTGACTAGAAACGTAGAATTGCACTTTGGCTAGTGGGTATGCTGTTAGAGATTGCCGTGCTATATGTATGAGTAGGACAAGACTGGTATGCATGCGGAATTATTGCACAGCCAAAACCAAATCCAAATTTTCTCCCTACGTAAGTTGTTGCCTGGTAATTGCCCTGAATGGGAGCCTTGCGGAGGTGATTAAGTCTAGTTTTCCAAGTAAGATGTTTTCCTGTTATCGTGACAATCCCGCAAGCTAGTATTTGAGTAGTGATACACTAAGGGGAACTTTAGAGACTGATGTCCTCGGTACACCTCTGTTTTCAGCATTAATTATTCCTGTCGGAATATAGATTCAATGTGAGCATTTAGCGATTCTTCCATTTCTGTAATTAAAGATGACATTTGAGAATTTCCTCCTCCCTTTATCTTGTATAAAACAAAACTGACAAGTTAAAAGGAACATTTTGCTCAAGATAGAACTGTGAACGGATGAAAGAATTTCTTTTATATCATAAAGCATCCACACACGATGTTAATTCTCTATACTTTACAATAATTAGTAACAGTGAACCTCTGTGAGGTAGATGTAAAATTATAGCCAAATGTAATTTCAATATTTGCTATGTGTCTCGCTGGCATGCTGCCAATACCTAATGACATTGGGCAGCACAGTGGCTCAGTGGTTAGCATCTCTGCCTCACTGCAGCGGAGTCATGAGTTTGATTCCTGACCATGGCCTTAGCTGTGTGGAGTTTGTATGTTCTCTCCGTGTTTGCATGGGTTTCCTCCCACAATCCAAAACATACTAGTAGGTTAATTGGCTTCTACCAAATTGACCCTAATCTGTGTATGTGTGTGTGTATTAGGGAATTTAGACTAAGCTCCAATGTACAGGGATTGATGTGAGTGAGTTCTCTGTACAGCGCTGCAGAATTAGTGGCGCTATATAAATAAATGATATAAAAGTTGTTTTCTTGTTTAGTCAAAATTTTTGTCTGCACAGTTGTTAGAGCTTCTGAGAGTGATCCTGACTGTTACACAGCAGAGGCCATTTTGAACAACACAACCAGTGACCTGACTGAGGCACTTTTGGCAGCCATTTTGTGACTTGATGAAGTCAGGACTATGCAGCCTATTACTTTACTAGGAACCAGTGACTATGCCTCGATGACGTCCCAGATATATCGGTCACGCAGCAATGCCAGTCATTGTTAGTAAATACTTAGGCTGCTCTATAAGATCAACCCACAAAATGGCCGCCTCCACTAAATGTAGGCAATGCATTACATTTAGAAACAAAACGAAGAGAAAAAAACAAGCCCATATATGGGCATTTATATTGCCACGCAGCTGGTACCATATATAACAAGGGATATACCGAGCGCAGGCTTGTTTTTTTTTATTATCTGGTTTTGTTTCAAAATATTGCCTTATTGTCATAGCAGCTGTCCATCAAGCCTATTTAAGGCACACTGTGGGTGTGGCTTACATGCCCTTGCTAGATGTAAACCCCTATACCTGGGAGGTGAGTGCATCTGATTTTAACTGCATTTTAATTGTGTTTAAAGAGTATAGGTCAGTGTAGGACCTGCATATAATGAGGTGCTCTAGATGCTGGGATGCAGGCTTAAATGTTTTGATAAAAATTATGAACTAATACCTCATGTTTTCATTTTGCTAGACGCACACAGAAATGTTGTGTAGATATAGTGTATGTCATGGGCAGCACAGTGGCCTAGTGGTTAGCACTTCTGCCTCACAGCACTGGGATCATGAGTTCAATTCCCGACCATGGCCTTATCTGTGTGCAGTTTCTATGTTCTCCTTGTGTTTGCGTGGGTTTCCTCCGGGTGCTCCGGTTTCCTCCCACACTCCAAAAACATACTGCTAGGTTAATTGGCTGCTATTAAAAAAAAATAAAAAAAAAATTGACCCTAGTCTCTGTCTGTCTCCCTGTCTGTCTATCTCCCTGTTTGTCTGTCTATGTGTCTGTCTGTCTGTCTGTGTGAGTGTGTATCTATATTAGGGAATTTAGACTGTAAGCTCCAATGGGGCAGTGACTGATGTGAATGAGTTCTCTGTACAGCGCTGCGGAATTAGTGGCGCTATATAAATAAATGATGATGATAGTGTAATGGATAAGCGCTGACAACTGTCTTTTTATTTTGAATGCATTACATTTATATTACGTCTTTCTCTGGCAAAGGAATTACTTGGGTTATGTGACCTACGCTATCTGTAGGAATGGTACTTATTAGCTCTTGCAGATTAACAAAGAAAAGTTATATAATGGATATGAATTCACCTTTCCTGCTTTTCTAAAGCAGAACTATAAAAGTAAGGGTTACTATCCACCTCAAGGGAGGGCAGAGCAAGGAAGAGATTGTTATAATTGACAAAACATTGAAGGATACAATCATCATATAAAAGCTGCCACAGATAAATGCAAATGTACA
The DNA here is from genome assembly GCF_038048845.1 of Mixophyes fleayi. Classification (NCBI taxonomy): domain Eukaryota; kingdom Metazoa; phylum Chordata; class Amphibia; order Anura; family Limnodynastidae; genus Mixophyes; species Mixophyes fleayi. Next base: position 136,144,648 of record NC_134409.1, read on the forward strand.
AATAATCTTTACTGGATACAACCTAATTATACCAAATGCCACCAATGAAACCATAAAGAAAATATTTCTGACAGTGTGTTTCTGAATTGAGCATTGGGCTGTGAGAGACGTTTGTTCTAGTGTAATTTGTGCGTGGGTAACTAGACCTCTGGAAATACTGTGCTTATCACAACTGTCTTAATTCATTTCACACAAGTAGATTTTGTTGCAGCTGGAAATATTGTTTGTTGTGAATGCACCATTTCAGCTGAAGCACATGACTTAAACACAAGATATAAGTCACATGACCGGTGTCGCCGTGGGAACTTTAGACCGCTGAGTTTTTCTAGTTAGACCAAATTTTCATGTGACATCCACCTAATGCTCTAATTGGTTAGACTAGACTATCCCTGTGATTGTTCGAATATTCTGATTGGTTGCAGGTCGGTCTAGTACCATGATTGTCCTAATGCTCTGGCTGCAGGTCAGTCTAGTTTTGTGATTGTCCTAATGCTCTGATTGGCTGCAGGTCGGTCTAGCACCATGATTGTCCTAATGCTCTGATTGGCTACAGGTCAGTCCAGTTCTGTGATTGTCCTAATGCTCTGATTGGCTGCAGGTCTGTCTAGTTCCGTGATTGTCCTAATGCTCTGATTGGCTGCAGGTCGGTCTAGTTCTGTGATTGTCCTAATGCTCTGATTGGCTGCTGGTCAGTCTAGTTCCGTGATTGTCCTAATGCTCTGATTGGCTACTGGTGGGTCTTTAGCAAATGATTTATCTGTTTCTGTTTAATTATATAATGCAGCAGGCTGGTCTACCAATTATTGTGTCTGTTTGTATTTAGTGTACCAGAGCTGCAGTTTGCTATTAAGCCTCAATCAGCTCTAATTACAGTTTGTTCCTTGCTGAACACTTGCATCATGTCATCTTGTCTTCATCTCTCCTTGTTTGATGCTTTCCTCCCGCCTCACATGAAAGATGTATTTGGACAGGGGAGATAATGATCTCTGGATATAATTTAGTTTCTTTACTTTCGCTTTGATGTGCTTTAAACGCACGGAATGTGAAGATAAACTGCAACTTTTTGAATGAAGTCTCCTCTTGGTCACGTAGGATTCATTTTATGAAGTACATGAAAGGGAGAGGGGGGGGGGGGGTCATCTGCGCCGTTCGGTCGATTGCAACATCTGTCGCTTAGATTTGTGTTGTTTCTTCCCCTGTGCTGTGAGATCTCTTTTCATGTGTGTCGCTCACATCTAGCGATTCATCAAAATATGCCCAGCAAAGACCCCAGACATTATTCTCTCTTTCGACGCGGTGTAGGTTTTCCATAGAATATCCTGGTGATTCATGTCTTCGGAAGCTTTCTCACAGCCCTCTATTCCCTGCTGTCAGCGAGACTTATGGTCAATGATTCTCCATCCGATACTATATGCATCAGTAACGGCACGTGCCAAATTTCCCCCCTCTAGTCTTTGCCCTGGTTATAGAACCTAGCCATACATAAGGGGTGTGAGGACAGGGAAACTTGAGAGCAATTTATCTCTTTGCGAATGATGTCCTCTTCACCCATCGGCAGCCTAGAACATCTATCTCCAGCCTGTTCAAATTTCTGGACCATTATGGTCTCTCTCGGGCTACAAAATCAATATTACAAAGCATGCATAAAAAGGGGTATAGATGCAAGGGAAGACAGTGTAATTTTTCCACTGTATAAATCGTTGGTAAGACCTCATCTTGAATAAGCAGTACAGTTCTGGGCACCTCTCTATAAAAAAGATAATTTGGAACTAGAAAGGGTCCAGAGAAGGGCGACAAAATTGATAAAGGGTATGGAGTCATTAAGTTATGAGGAAAGGTTAGCCAGTTTAGGCATGTTTACTTTAGAAAAGAGGTGTCTAAGGGGAGATATGATTACTATGTACAGATACATTAGGGGTCAATACAGAGAACTTTCATGGGAACTTTTTACCCCAAGGACTATACACAGGACACGCGGTCAACCCCTAAGGTTAGAGGAGAGGAAATTTCACAACCAGCAAAGGAAGGGGTTCTTTACAGTAAGGGCAGTCAAGATATGGAATTCACTGCCAGGGAAGGTTGTGATGGCAGATTCAATAGATATGTTTAAGAAAGGGTTAGACAAATTTTTTGCGGAAAAGTGTATCCAGGGATACGACCGTTAATTAAAATGAAGGATAGTAGTGGATATAGGGTAAACCTAGGACTGCAATATTGTGTCTGGGGGGATTTTCACAACTGAAACAGATTGGCGGTTGCTTACTCTGGACCAATTTCAAATATAAGTGCAGGATCGCAGGAGATCCCAAATAGGTTGAACTTGATGGGCTGGTGTCTTTTTTTTCAACCTCATCAACTATGTTACTAAAGCCAGAAACTTTGTTACTTAACCTACCTAATCGGGAGGGTCAAAACATCATTTCTCAATTCTATTCCCTATGGCAAAATTATTTTTTATTTTATGATATTACCGGCTCATATGAGCCCCTGTGCCTGGGGAATTACTGAAGTCTCTTTAATAAAATCAAGTCAGTTTTTTCTCCTGGCGCCCTCTAATTTTTTCGGAGCAGATCATTGACATAGATAAATATCTTCCCCAAGCGCCTTTACTACTATCAGACTCTTCCTACCAGTTTCCTGTTATCTGAGCTTGATTCCATCCCACAAAGGCTTAGCAAAGTTCATGTGAAATAGTAACTATCCCAGGATCAAATAAGCTCTTCTAAAGAAACTCATTAAATGTGGTGGTAGAGGATTTCCAAACGTAAAGGTCTATTATTGGACTTCCCACTAGAACAATATTGTGACCTTCTTGGCCCCCTGTATTTCTTGAGATGACATTGAGACTTGCTGACACTCATGATGACATTCCTCTCCTACATTTGGATCTTCATAAACAGTCAAGGGGATAAATGTATCAAGCTGAGAGTTTTCCGGCGGGTTTGAAAAACCAATCAGATTCTAGCTATCATTTATTTAGTACAATCTACAAAATGACAGCTATAGGCAACATCTCCACTTTTCATACCTGATAGAAAACTCTCAGCTTGATCTATTTACCTCTAGATCTTCCCTTGTAAAACTATTCAATACTCTGAGTATCTTTGAGCTAAGATCCCACTGAGGCATCCAACCATTTTCTCCTTATATCTTTGGGGAAACGCTGACTTTCCCGTGTGACTCTCCAGCACCTTTCCTCGCACTTGGAATAAATCAGACCTGCTTGTTTTTGATGACCAAGGGGTTTGTCTAACTACACAAACTGTGATTCAAGTTCCCAGACCTGCACCTGAAATTCTTCGAGTATTTTCAGATTAGATATTTAGTGGGCTCTCTACGCCCCCCCCCCCCCACCCCCTTCCTCCATCCCACCTAGCCCCCTGCTGGTTTCTCATTTGAAAAATTATGTATGTCACCCCCCCATCCAAATTGGCATGATTTCCTTTATCTACAGTATTGCTCTTGATTCTGTATTGGCCCCCGGCAGCAGATACTTTTTGTAGACTGCTACTGATTTCCCAGTCATCTTGGCTGGTAGGTTTTTTAATTGCAATATTTTATTTTTCAAAAGTGTGCAGTCCACAAGCAGGTCATGAGTTTTCCACTCCTGGGATTCACAATCCACCTATGAGTAAACCAGGATATTGAACTGATTAGGAAAAGCATACAAAGGTTTTGGGAACAAAGTTTACCTCTGACAGACCACTCTGTAATGCAAACTCAAGCGCTACCAGACAGGTGGTTCTAGGTGGAATTTCAAAATCCCGTCATCTAATTGTTTGACGGAGGAACGTCCAATCAGACCAGGACCTGTTGGGGGTCGTTGAGGACTGTAGTTGAGACCCTAAAATGAGAATGAGAAAATGGTTATGTCCTGTTGCTTCATTAAGTCCTGTAAAGTAAATTTTATTTATTCTGACATGGTCAAAGTGGTGTTCACTAATAATAGTTTGAATTCTTTCATCGTTACTTCGCTTCAGTGCTTAATTCTGCCTGCACATTTCTCTAATAGGACATCTTAAAATGATACGTTTACTATTGTGCTGCTTCAAAGCTGGTGATAATGTTAGCTCAGTCGTGTAAGCTTGATCTTTTTTTATTACCACATTTCCAATCTTCATTAAATGTTTCCGATTGAAACTAGAAAAAAGTTTTAATATATAAAGGTTCTAAAAATTCAATGAAACCTTTGTATTTGAGTTTACTCCAGAGGACCAAACGGGAATTTCTCAGTTGGAGAAAGACAGCTTAAATAATTCTGGAACCAAAAGAGATCGCAAGGTTCTAAAGCAGATTATATTCATCCCCTAATGAGAATTGTTTAAAAACATTTATTTTTTTTTCATGTAAAAATTGAATGCAGCATCCATAGAAGGGAGCTGATTGCTGGGAACCAATTTTCTGGTGATTCGATCAGTGGAGTTTACTACAGGCTAGAAAGTCTCTAGGTCTTGTAAGACCCAGATCATCTCTCCCACACTGTCTCTAGTGTTAGAGAATGCTACAATATGTAATAGGCTTGAAGGTTAATTAAAATTAAAACATGCTTTGTCAATCAAAAGTGTAAAAAATATAGAATAAATAAGAGTTCAAAATCCACACCACACACAGAGCCTCCAACAAAATGCATTTTATATACGTGTTCATGATGATAGGTGCAGAAGAACATTAGGGGTGTTTTTATCTGTTGAATTGACTTGATGAAGGCAGATTAGGAAGAATGAGAATGAACATTTTTCTAAAAGTTTGTGCTTAAATGAAATTGATATTTCCAGCATTGATGGCAGAAGAAAGTTCTCTGTCCCCAAAAAAGCAAAAAATTAATTTTGTTAAGACAGAATAAAAGCTGTTTTCAGCTGAATACTGATGAAAGCCCATAAAGACAGACAGGCAGTGATGGGCAGCAAAACACAGGATAGAACTAATAATGATTGATGTAGGTAGAAGGATTATTTCAGTCTTCACATGCCCAGTTGATTGGCATTACCTTTGGGGAGACCTGGGGCTCTCAGGAAATTAGGTCCTCCAAGTAGCCCAGAGGGGGTCTTATTAGTGCTGTGTAGGACTTTGTGATAATAACTATACTGCTGGAATGCAAACAAGACAGCTACTGCTTTTAGCACGCTAGTAATTAAATATCTGCAGCAAGCTTTTACAATATGCTCTTTTATATTTTGCATCCAAGCCTTTTCCCTGGTCAGCGTATGGACAGATAATCTGGGATCTTGTGAGGCGCCTAAACCTGTACTAGAATTAACTACTACAGAATGCTTTAGATGGTTTCCTTATTCTTGGCTACGCTCTGTCCCCTTGCAGCGGTGTGACATTATAGCCTGGGTGATGTAAAAGTTTGTCTTCAAGTGAAAGAAAGTTGTTTATAAAGCCTACAGGAAATCGTTTTGCAGAGAAAATACCGTATTTTGTTGAACACTGTTTTTTTCTTGTCAGCTGAAGTGCTTTGGTTCACGGCCAGTATATGGCAGTAGGTTATGGAGTGTGAAGCCGCTGGCTGTGTCAGCATGTAGCCTGACATCTGGACATTAGCACGCAGAGTTCACATCATAACTTAGCCAGGATTAGGTAAATCTTACTGTAATACTGAAGATGTCAGTTCTTAAGACTGTAATGTGATAGAACTTAGCGTGTCATTTTCTGACATCAGGACTAGAGAAAAGATGGCCGGGCTTAGGTTCTGTGTGTTTGTCCAAAAATTGAAATTGAAGGAGAAGAGTTTGAAAGTTGCCTTTTCTAAAGTAGCATGTGTGAACTACGATTCATGTAAAGGTGTGTATGATACCACCATTTCTTGCATCATTATCATAAGTGCCTATTATCACCTCTCTGTGCTGCTGAGGACCCTGTTCTTTCCACTATATAACTCCTAGTCTGTGGCTTCCTGCTGCCTCCATTCCCCTTCTCACATCATGTCACTGCCCCTGTCACATGCAGCCCTGTCCTCACTAATATATCACTCATCTCCTGATATACTCTGTGCTGCTGGGGACCCTGCTCCTTCCACTATATAACTCTCAGTCTGTGGCTTCCTGCTGCCTCCATTCCCCTCCTCACATCATGTCACTGCCCCTGTCACATGCAACCCTGTCCTCACTAACACATCACTCATCTCCTGATATACTCTGTGCTGCTGGGGAACCCTGCTCCTTCCACTATATAACTCTGTCTGTGGCTTCCTGCTGCCTCCATTCCCCTCCTCACATCATGTCACTGCCCCTGTCGCATCCAGCCCTGTCCTCACTAACACAATCACATTTCTGGACAAGACACTGCTTCCCAAAAGATCATCCCTTAAATGCCCTACACTAACAGGAACATTCTGATGAACCGATTGGCTGCAAGTTGCTCTATCTCGTCCCATTTACAAACTGAATATATCCAAGGAAAGCAAGAGGTGAACATTGGATTAAATAAAATAAATATGCCATAAAATGAACCCTATAAATTCACTGATTTTCTTGAATTTTTTTCTACAGTGCGTTAAACTTTTGTAAGGTTTTGTTTCTTTCTAATCTAATATTGGTGCTTATTTGGATATAATAACTTAAATTGGGCTTCTACTTAAAGCAATACTGAAGATAATCCTTGCTTACATCGAGATGAGTCGGCCTGACCCTTTGTTTTCATTCACTTACCCGGTAAACCAATCTGTATTGACAGATTGGTTTGAGTAATGCGGTAATGGATTTTATCTGGCTGTGTGATGTACAGAGCAGATTCATTCATTATTTAATTGAACCTCTGCTTGGCTGAAGGCCGCGCCCGTGTGTCAGACCGCACGTCCAAAGATTAAATAGCCGATGGACAAATAGGATCAGTAATATTTTAAAACACAGACCTGTTGCACATTTGTGAGACTGCAGAAAACTTCCTTTTCTAAGGGCAGCTGGGTTACTATAGTGTTCTCTGTTGATACATAGTTTGTCAATGCTACAGAGAGCAGCACTGTTACATTGTATCTAGTTTGGTACAATAAAGGGATCATGTAACGAACTACAAACTATAACCCGGAAGGTAAAAGTGATCAGGATATAATGTGACATTTGTATCCAGTCTATAATATTCGCTGCATCTCGTTATCCGTGTGGTGTTATAACTTGTAGCACATGTGCAAGTGGTTCCAGTATGAAGCCGGAATATTTGTAATTGTAAAAGGCCTTTGTTTATTTACAGAACAGTTTTATTACAGTGTTAATGGCTATATCTGTTCTGCATTCACATCAGGTCTGCGTTGCAGCAGCAGTAGGGTAATTAGTGCAGGAAATTAAGCTCTGCAATCAGTCAGGATGGAAAGAGCTTTGTGGAAATGGTTTTTAATAGGCGCAGTGATGGGTTGTGTAAATTGTCGCTTTTTTGGAGATCTGTCGATGGTAGACCTCAATGTGTAATTCTAACTTTTTACCTCTCTGGTATATAAAGGCCCGTGGATGCCTATTATTATTCTCCTTTATCAAGTCATAAGACAGCAGATAATTAAATATATGTACATGTTTAGGTTCGTGTGCTTGTAAGTAACGCTCCAGTCTATTTACTGGTTGGCTATTTGATACTTGAGGAATGTTGATTACGTAGTTTGCCGACATTGTAATGTGAGTTTCATCTATATAATTATTTTTTACTAGGTGACCTTAAAAAGGAAGATATAGGAGACGGCGAGGAACCCACCTTAGATAACGACCCGCTTGATGAAAACATGGAGCAGCCACCTGTCAGTCCGTGGAGGGTTATTCGCTCTGCGTCACCTGTTTTCTCTCTCTCTCTTCAGTCTATAGCCAGGTAAGACAAGTACGTATATATATTGCCCGGGCTGTATAGCATGATCCCTCCCTAAAGTCTGACGGGGCACGAGATGTGCGAAGAGTAGAGGAGACATTTGTCTGCAGTTTGCTTGCTGTTCCTAATCAAAGATATTGTTAATGGGGAAAAGGCATTGTCCACTATCTCCTATGTATAGCACAACAAATATGTAAATTCGAGTGTACCACATGTTTTATACCACTATAGTGCATTTAGAGAAAACTTTCAAAATTAATGTTTTCATAAATTGTATGAAATAAGATGTTAAAATACACTGTATAGTGCTACTCTGGCACTCCACTGCAGCTTTGTTAAAAAGTTAAGTCCAATAGAGTATTCCTATACAGGTCAAAAAGCTGAAATAGTCACGTCAGTTAGGCTGCTTTTTATTTTGCATTTCTGAAAAGCCAAGTTTGCAAATCTGTCACTCACATTTTGCTGGCTCAGTTGAAAAAGCACCTCTCTTCTGACTTGATGAGGTGCAGAGAGACCACTGTGGTCCTGTATAGTTAAGTACAAATACTTCAGTTACATCAGGTACATTATTCAGTAAGCGGCCGTCTGTTCTTATGTTACCATCACTTAGTGGCTAGACGTACTCTTCAATAATACTTAGAACAGACTTGTCAAACTTAATTGATCCTAAGGGCCGGATAGAATATCTAATTCTACTTATCTAAACTGTTACACATCTTGCAATGTTTATAATTTATATGCTTACAGTTTGTTGCTCTTTAATCCTGGTTTAAAATAAAATAAACCGAGCCTGAAATCCTTGGATTGGTTGTTGGTTATCGAAACATAGATTCCTTCTCATTACGGTCTTCCCTTAATTGTTTGGGGCATAAAGTAGTCATTAACATGTAGTAAAGTATGCATTTGTCATGTTTTTATTGTTTGTAAACACATCAATCAGCCTTGATTGTACAAGTATCGTGTCTCTCCATGCCGGTTAATTATTAGTATGATTTTAGTAAAATTGTCTCTTTTGTACAATGTAATCCTGACAAAGATCTTATATATTGTCAATGGAGGTGGATTGAAATATCATTCAAGCACACCAGCAAACGCTGCCTCCTAGTGGCCGAGGCAAAGTGGTGGGATGCTTTTGTGGTAGTAGATGAACAAAGAAAGAGTAAATGGCAAACTGTAATATCATATATTCAATTGCTATTCAATAAAAGGGTCTGTAAGAAATCCATCGTGAATTATTTGTACGGACTTTAGTTGTGTAAATCAATAGACTGAATGTAACTGTCAAAACCGTCACGTCTAAATAACTGTGGAGTCAATAGTCTTATTGATTTTTGTTGTTTGTTTTAAAATACACTACAAAAGGTTGTTTTTTTTCCACCTCAGAAAGAACAGCAGGATAATGGATGGAGAATGTTGGGCATTTTACCAGAACTTTTAACTGTTTGTATTTTTAAATTGTTTCCTTTTTTTTAATCCTTCTCTTTTGGGATTACTGCACCTTTGTGCTTTCATCGCCCATTGTGGGTGATTTGGACATTATCTTTACAATGTGGCTACCTGAATATTCGTTCCTCACCAATCGTTTTCTGTTATGGATGAACAAGGTCTGTATGGGAGATTGCGTTATCCCACGTACAGGTGTGTCTGACCCTAGCACTCCCAGATATTCGTCTACTACGTCTTTAATAGACATTAATACATTACCCTAAGGCTTTACCTGCGCCACCTCTCTGGCATTCTGTACTTTGTTAGATAACGGAGAATGAGTCTGAACATCTGACTTTGTTCGCACCATGCAGGCAGGTAGCGGATCACGTGCCTTCAAAGGAGGGAGTGCAGTTCATTCTAAGTTCCATGGGCTCAGTACTGTTTCTGTGGGCAAGGGGGTGGGAGGTCCGAGTGATTTTACAGCGTGCATGGGGGGGAATCATATTGGTCTTCTGAGTGATATATAGGGGAGTTTTGGAGCAAGTGGGGTGTTTTTTAGGCCCTGACTGATTTTCTTCTGTGAGTTTAGATAAAATTTAATTGTTTTCTTTTTAAATATAAAAATAAAATAATAGTGCGGTGGTACCGTGACGCAAAATTGTGCTTATGCGTTTGACGTTCTAGAGGCAAAAACTAGAACTTTTGTGGTGCAAAACATCTTGGTTTGTCAGCTGTGGTTGGAGAGATGACTGTGCCCAGGTGGGTGTGGTGTATTTAGGGCGTTGGTCAGGGTCCGTCAGGGAGAGGGTGCTGTGCCCGATTATGCTGGTTGGATTAATTTGGAAGAAGGCGTAAGAAGGACGTCAGACTCTAAAATATAATGTATTTGTTAGTACAATGATATCCTGCTTTGTATGTTGAGTTTTGAATTCCATTTACCATTATGTTGAATTACCAGTATAATGCTATTCTCCTCTTCAGATAGAATTACCTCTTACAAATAATAAGAGAAGCTATTATACTGCATAGAAAACAAAAGCAGCACGACCCCACGCCTGTATGGTTAATATGGGAATCTCGGACACTACATTGCATTTAGGTGCAAACTTTGCACTGAATCACAGCATTAATGAAAAGTGTTACCTGCAGAAATATGTCCGTAACATTCTTGTTTCTGTGGGTTACAGCACTTATATTTTTTTCATAAATGTCCCACATTATGGTTTAACTGATAATCAGTTTATTGACTTTTCAAAATATTACTTTTGCTTATAGAGCTGATCCTTCACCCCTGCCCCCCCCCTCTTCTTTCATATCTTGGAATATACAAAAGATTTTAATGTACACTTTTGTGGTAACTTACATTTAAACCCTGTGTGTGTCTTCGGACACAATTTTGTGTACACATCCTACTTTCCCCCTGCGCCCCACTCTTTTTTGTTTCAGGTATAAGTCAGGGGGCCGCCTGTGTAAATATTGACATGGGGATAACACTTGAATCATTTGCAGTCACTTATAGCGAGGGTTAAGTGTCTTAATATTTTCTCGGTAAAACACTGATGGAGGCACCATTGCCAGATGTTCTGTCTCCCTTGTAGGTGTTTGTATTTAATAGACTTTCCCTCCATCTACACCAGATATTCACACCCAACTTTGCGCAGTTCCTGATTGCTTACATTTCCTTTAATGCTTTTCCATAATATTTAAATTCACCCAGTGAGATTCCTTCTTATCCCGTGTATTCTGCGGTCAGCCAGATCGTGCTGACTACACACATGTGGACAGGATCAAGGTACCCGATCCCCCTGCCTGTAGCCTCCAGATTGGGGGAGAGTGCAGTCTGGTTCCTGTATAATCCTGCAGGACCCGGCTGCTTTTAAGGTTCCTGAAATCATCTCTCTCCTGTCTGAGGATTGACCACTTCTGCTACTTGTCTGGTCTGATCCCCACTAGCGGGCAGCGTATCTTGTGCTCTTGCCTCGTGATGTCACTGGAGTCATGTGATGGGCTGTATAACAGCTCCGCCCACAAGATGGCTGCTTCCGCTGTGTGCATGTGACAAGTACTCTTTTAAATACGAGTCTTTCCTTCGCTGCTTTGACTCCGATCCTGGGGGAATCGCTGATGTCGCCTTTCCTCCAACTGGCCGGCAGGGAGAGCAGATGGTTCTTTTAAGCAGCGCACATCGTCATGGTGTCACTTGGGCTATTTTCTTAGAAATGTGAGATCTGATAAATCTGTCACTTTGTATATACATCCGGTGTCATTCTAGATAATTTTGATAACGCTTGCCAAGTAAGAGAGACTTGTTTAACTTTTTGTATTTGGGGTGCTTGCAGATGCTTCTCATGCTAAAATCATTATTGGTATTTTGTCCATATGAGAGTCTTGTGTAACCTCCGGGAAGACCAGTCATACTCCATGTTTAGACGTGCCTTTGAGATCCCTAAAGCTTGCATCGGACGTCCAGATTAAAACCCTACTACTTTCATAGTTTCTTTTTACTTTGTAGAACAACTATTCTCTTCTATTTAAATGAATATCACTTTGTACCTCTCCCTGTCACAATGTTGTACCCCCAAAAATTCCGCAAACGATATCTTATATCTCAATGAGCCCTAATAGTTCTTGAGCAAAAACAAATGCTCATTTCTTTCAGACGTTTAAGCACTTTTGACTGTCTGCCCTTTTCCTTGAGCGCTGCCTACATGAAGTGTCTGGGTGAGGAGGGAAACGACAGAAGCTGTTGCAAGGCATCATGGGACAGGCAGTTCTTTGAGTAAGAGCTCAGTGATGAAAGCGATTTGAAATACAAACCTCCCAAAATCCAATTTAAAACATTAATAGGTGGCACCAGGTCAGAATACAATCTTATGTATTGTGCTAGTCCTTGCCAAATAACTGTTTCAGAGAGCACCAATACATAGGGGGTAAAATAGTTGTTCACGAAGGATACATTTATTGAATGTTTGCATATAGTAGGATAGGGATAAAGGTGTATGTTGACTGTAGTCCTTCTGTAGAAGACTGCTGACTAATATTACTGAGGAAGACAGTAGTACGATTTAAAAGTTCAGATCAAAGGTGTGCAGACTGACACGGTCTCTCGTGCCATAAAGCATTATGTAGAAATAAAAACCTTCTCCACTCACATGCATTGCCCATTACATAGGATATACGTCCAGTGAAACATCTGCACTATACAATACACGCCAACATAAACAATTCTCCTTCAGCACACTGCAACTATTCATCACTTAGCAAAACTCAGTACCGATCAGAGTGTCGTTTTCAGCTAAATATATTATCATTATTACCAGGGATAAGCGTGCCTATACTGGAATAAAAACACAGACGGAGAGTAATGACTTCCTTACCAATGACTGCCAGGTAATATCTGTGCCAGACAACTATTGGTTTTTCACAAAGCAACTTCTTGTTGGGAGTTCTGTGTGTAACCGGGCTGGGTAGAACTTTGCTACACAATAAAATGTGTATGACTGTTCTCTGTGTCAAGCAAAGCCATGTAGATCTGAATTAATATTTCATGTCGTGCCAGCATCTGATCATCAATCATATTTCAGCAAAAGGCTCAGCAGAAAGATGCCGCTTATTCTACGTACGCCTCAGACCGCCTTGTGTGTTCGCTGCATGAAGAACGCAGCTTAAAAGACTGTGAACATAAGACTTATTGATTGTTTTACAAAAGAAACATTTGATGCAAACTGACGGTTTTTTTTTCCTAACGGGGAATGAGCCCAACATAAAACAAGGAGCGTATCTGGTTTGTCGAAAACTGTCCATGTGTCGAGGATGTGATAACCGTAGGGGCCAGTAATCACATATATTTTTTGTTTTATTTGTCTTGTAAGCTGTTTCTGTTAGGTCCGGTTTAATACTGACTATACGTATGCAATATAACAAATATTATTGGGTAACAGGCTTAATAATGCTGCATGCAGGGCCCATAAAATTTCCCCAGTGTCCGATGACGATCCTATAATTAAAACTGCTGCATTATATTGGGACTGCTATGGTCAATTTGAGTGCTATGTGCTTCAATCTGTAGTGCCAGGAAATTAAATATCCCCATTGCTGCCCCCTCTCCGTATCCTCCCATCTCTGAGGAGCACTGGCCTCATTTTCTGTCTGTCCTTCTAGCACGGTTCATGGTTGGTAACAATTTAGGTTAGTCCATAAAATATACAAGATACGTAGTATAATGGCTCTGACCTTCACCCTCGTGCTGTTCCCATACATTATAATCTGCATAAATATTCTCTGGCTTATGTCAGGGTAATCAGCCTTGAAGGGACATATATCCTGTTTTATTATCTTCTTGTTAAGTCCTATGCACAGATCTGTTCTTGCATAGAAAGTTATAGAGAAAATACCAGAGTGAAAGGACTCTGGCATGTAAGAATAGACCTAAGCATCAGTAAATTTACTAACACTGAAAACGAAGCGTTATTTGTATCTGTGAAAAAGTCAGGAGAAAATCCTCTTACTGATAACAATTTATATAAAAGTGATTGGCACGGCTTGTATAGGTATGTGAGCCTCAAACTCACACTATACACTGAATTGGTCATCAGTAAATTTTGTATATAGGTGTTAGGAGAAAAACAAACTTTTAACATTCCTAATCGGGGTTTGGTGGGAATGTGACCCAGCACGCAGGAACATGTTAACACACGGATTCATCAAGGGATGCATATTGAGCGCACTGTGCGTTTGTTTCAGAACGCACGTAATTCGGGTCTGCGCATGTCCGAATTCAACAAGGGACGAATCTGATGATAACGTGCGCTGATGAATTTGGGTGTAGCTCTGCAGAATGGGTCCAATCCCTATGCACACAGGAAAAATAATTGATTTTTTTAATGATAAAACATTAAAAATTTATTTCATGGGTACATTTTTTTGCTAGAATGTTATTGTCTATTGTACATAATATGTTTTTATAGTTGCTACTGATTCATACACCTATTATAGCAATGCATACACAGCCGTCATCACTAGTGATTGGCACTTAGACTAGTCCTGTAGTTGGAGCAAGAGATACGGCAGAACAACAAATAGCTTTGAGATGCCCAGAACTTGGCTCAGACGCTGGTACATGTGCTCGTGATTGGCACGCCCCTACTGTATATTGACTGTGGGCGAACGCCCCTTCCCCCCCCCCCCCTGAAATCGTAGGCTGTGGTAAGTGTCGTTTGCGCTCCAAGATAAGTTGAACGTGGCACGTGAGCCAGCACGCACACAGTGATTTTGCGGATTGTACGCACAAAGTCGCCTATTACGTTCCTCGATGAACCTGGCCTAGAGCGATTAACGAGGGATATTTATTCAAATGAGTAACTGCGAGTAGTACTGCAACAAGCAGACGTTTTCATTTTCTCTACTGAACTAGAAGAATGACGGAATCTATTTCTTTCTATGAGTTACAGCAGGATTTTTCAGTTACCTCTGCAAAACAAATGTCCTCTGTTATGTTGTGACCTTTTACACGTAGAGATAGCACAAAGGACACTGACTACACAGCAGACGTACCAATGTGAATGGATTGAAACTCCACCAAGAAATTAATGTTTCAGAACAGACAATGCGCTTCACAACACAGACATTTCTTTCCAGTATATATTTTTGATCGCTGACATAAGATGCAATGGATTAATTGGAGGAAATCGTCTTGTTGTGAAGTGTGTAGGGATTTTCACATTGTCTCAATGACATCCAAAATTCTGTATTGATCGCCTCGTTCTATTTATTAACCTGGGGGCTTAGTCAGTCTTAAGTTTTGTCAGATTGAATGGCTAATTATCACGTTCTGGTTGTGTGAAATGAATTCGTGTCCCTGCTAAGCGTGCGTCTGCATAGATGGGGAGATGTTTGGAATGTTGCCGCTTCCTAGAGATGATTCCCCCGTACATCCTATAGGTCGCTGAGATCTGTACGTTCACCTCCCAGGTCGCCCTGACGTCTGTTCTTTAACATCATTATTGTTTTGTATTGTGAGCAATTAATACCTGTCACTCTTTCCTGTTTAGTTTTATATTTTTAATATTTTGGGGTTTGTTTGTTTTTTTTTTTTTTTTGTTTGTATCATCTGAGCTTTTTATTTTATTTTAAATGTCAATAAAATAAAACCTATTATAGCAAACAAAACCAGGTCCTTCGCTTCCCTGCACAGTGATATTTTACTGTTCCTAAAAATATCCATTTACTGTCACAGAAACAGACAGCTGTGAAGAAGCCCAAATTGTTGAAAACCTGCACTTTACCGGCAGGAGCGTTGTGTAATCTGTATTTAATGACAGATTGGCCGTCTGTCAGTGCGGAGTGTCGGGTGATTATACAGCTCTGGGTGCACGCGGCAGCCTCTACCTCCTTCCCATCACATCCCCGCTGTGTTTTGACTTTTGCTGGCTTGTTCTGTGTTGTTGGAAGCAGAAATGTACTTATTTATAGTGGCCCTTTCACTATAAAATATGTCACCAGTACTTGTACATGTTGTGGTAATGGGCTGTTCCTTAGTTTGTCCATTATTGTAGCAAACCAGTAACTAAATATTTATTTAGCAGATGAATGGGCCTATTATGTATTTGCATAATTCATGTTTTCAATATAGTAAAAAAGAGCCTTTAAGGCAGGTGAGAAGCGGGCGGTGTGAGGCGGGCGGAGCAGGTGGGTATTTGGTGCATATTCAGGAGCAGACGCAGGATTTGTAGAGGGGGGTTTCCACACCACACCAGTGGGCGTGACCAGTATGCATGGGGGCGTGGCTATAATATTAGACAGTGCTTGGCTGCTCTCCAACTCTTCCTAACCCCATAATATACATGGGCAATGCTGCGTGCACTACTGTTAGGTGCACCAGCTCTCCCTTTTCAAGCAGAGCCGTGTGAAGTGGTAGCAGGGTCCAGCCACCTCAATTATACAGTGCCCCAGGCTTGGAGGGGGGTTTCCAGGCACTAGGAACCCCCCTCGGTTTGCCTATGAGATTAGAGGTGGGAACGAGGCTTGGATGCAGGGAGTGACATTCAGGTGAGAGTTGTTCAAACATGTGGGTTAGGCAATCCCCATGGGACTAGCTGGCCAACGTATAGAGAAGAGAACGACATGTCTAAGTTAAGTGTAAGATTGCTGTTTTGATTTTGTTTGTTACTGTTAGCCCCCCCCTTGCAAACTATATAAAGCCAAAAAATTACTTTCAGGAAATTGTCAGAACTGTTATTGGGGAACCATCTTACCATAGAAAGCCTTCCCTTAGTCCTTATAAATATAATGGGAGTACTGACATTGACTGCATTTAACCATGCAGTAAATGTCAGTACCCCCATTTTATTGCCATAGTTATATTCTGTGTTGAGAGCTGGATCTGCATGTCTTCCCTTCACCATTCATCACTCTTCACCATTCATTCATAGTTTGTCATTTTCGTCTAAGAGGTGTAGTCGTGCTTTTTTTTTTTTTTTTAAAAGCATTTTGTAATGGAATTTCCTTTGCCCCCAGCATATGTACTATATAACCAATACAGAACCACACACTTCGTTCTACAATGCTGTGTGAGAGGTCACCGTGGCATAAGTGTTACACAATATCCTATTGACTTCCATATTACCCCGTAGTACCACAGACTCACTCATATGAAGCTATTTCCTGGACACAAGCTGCTGTTCTCTGTAGTATTTATTATAAAACCATCAAGCTCGGAACTGTGTCGAGAGAATCGTATGCGATTCCTCAGACTGAGTAAGATGTATAAGAATCCGTGATAGCATCTTATAGTCAATGTACGGAAACAGTCTAGTTGCTGCATAGATGTCTGTTGTACAGGGCTCCATTTATAAATTGACTAATATAAATATTGAAAGCAAAATAAGCCCAACAAATGTGTACAGCAAATTGTTTTATTGGTTATCACAACTCTTGTAAAATCCTGTGAAAGTAGTTTAGAGGATGCATCATTTGTATGTTTATGGCAGGTATATTCTTATTTAGCCCTGAGATATTTTTGCCGGAACTCTTTTGGAGAGGAGCAAGAGTTTTAAAGCTGTTTTTTTGGGGGGGAATTTGCTACCACAACCGCGGCTCACAGCAGTATAAGGTGACATTCGTTGTAGACTAAATATTCTGTGAAATGCTACTTCACGATTACTCTGCTGAAAGTTGAAGCAAGAAGCGAAATCTGAAAATTGTGCAGCCGGAGCTTATCGCCTCTGCGAAACGTCCAGTTCTGCTGCCAAACTCGATTTCACCAGCGAATTCGCTCATCTCTTTTCATAATAATTCTCCATCTGTACCCAGTATCAGACCTCTGCCAGAAGAGTGACTGCTGTTTCGCTGTTAATGACGTCTGTGGCAGCTGCTGTGAATTTGCTTCCCGTCGACTCATCATGGGGTCTGTTTTATTAGAGACTCTATATATTTTTTTGTTCTCTTCTTTCTAAGTTTTCTGTTACACGGGAGAAAGGTAAGGCTCCATAAGATGTGTTATTGCAGAACACTGCAGAGGAAGGACAGTTCAAGTGGACTTATTATAGCACTGTCTAATTAGCAATAAACAAACGTGTTTATTGGGAGTAAAGCCTCTCCGCTTCCTCACCACAGGGTCCCTTCTCTCCATGTATAAGTGTTTTTTTTAAAATTTGAAAGAGGGGTGGCAATTTGTCTGACTTAACTTTTTTAAGTAACCTATATATTGTTTTTTTTGGGGAGGAATATGAATTTCTTTTTGAATCATTATTTTTTGTGTGTATACATATACACATATATACACACACACAGAGAGAGGGCGAGACAAACAGAGTAAAAAGGGGAGCGGCGGAGAGGGTGAAAAGGGGAGCGACAAACGGAGGGAAAGGGGGAGAGACAAACGGAGAGAGAGGGAAAGGGGGAGAGACAAACGGAGAGAGAGGGAAAGGGGGAGAGACAAACGGAGAGAGAGGGAAATGGGGGAGAGACAAACGGAGAGAGGGAAGAGTGTGGCGATAAGAAAAAGGCTCCAATAGAATAAGATAAG
This sequence comes from Mixophyes fleayi, assembly GCF_038048845.1. Lineage (NCBI taxonomy): Eukaryota > Metazoa > Chordata > Amphibia > Anura > Limnodynastidae > Mixophyes > Mixophyes fleayi. The sequence goes on from NC_134409.1 coordinate 136,162,889, forward strand.
AATTGCGCTTACAACGCCACAAATCGTAAAACCCTGTAGCGGGTTAACCCCTTCAATGTCCTCCTACGCACCTAATTCTGCCAACCCATATCCTTTTTGCGGAAATCTCGCCCGCACTTGTACAAATCGATACACACAATGAAACCATGTTGCGCTGCTCCTCTGCGGCTTTGCTCTTTGTAAATGATCTTACACACTGAAGAGAGCGACACCATTTTCTACCTATCACTTTAAATCTGCCAGTCCGGAGTAAAGAGGCCGCCACAGCCGGGGGAGTAGCTGTATTTTGCGTTAAATCAAACAATGAATGGAGATATAAAACGATATTTATACTGTGTTCCTGTCATGTTCAAACGTAGGTTGCCTGGTATTAAACATGGCACTTACAAGTCCCTCTATATAATGCCAGGTCACTACAGTGAGGATGACATTTATTATAGTTTAATGAATTTTCCCGCAGAGAATATACTTGGTGGAAAGTCTTTATACATAGTGTGTTTACCTCTTCCCGTAGGGGAAGAGTGTAGGAGGAGATGCAGAATGACGGGCTCCATTATATCGCTAGTGTTGTGAATGTCACTCAGTGTCAGCGTACAGAACACCACGTGCAGTAGAATAAGCTTCAGCAACGATAACATTCAGTAAGTGGAACATTGGGCCTAGCCAAAAAAAAAGACAATTGATTAGTTGAGGGTCCCATAGACTACAGACAAATGTAGTTTTAGGGATCATTAATCCCTGTGACAACTGTTAAGTTACATTAATGTCTAACGCTTTATTATCTCTTATAAAGCGCCAAGATATTGCGTGGCGCTGTACATTGAAAGGATCATGTTACAAATAAATTACATACAATGACATGAAACAGAAGTTGAAGATAGCCTTGCCCATATGAGCTTACACTCTGAGGTGCGGGGAACAATTAAAGTAGCGGTATAACAATTGTAGCTAGTGGGGGAGAGCGTATGTGCCTCTCTGTTGACAACCATTTGATCTTTGCCCAGACCTTGAATACATAATATTACATTTAGAAATGTTGTGTTATCATATAGCACTTGCGATGTAATCAACCCCCTAGTTCGCTGATCCTAGGCAACCTACTTAGAACGATTCTGTGCATTGATCACAGTTATTCAGTATAAATGCTGCTCTGGCCCCATCCCTGCGAGCCTTGAATATTAATCACTGGAAAATTAAATGGTTCCAGTCCCTGTTTCCTGTCTCCTGATTCTAGGAATCTTTCTGCCGTGCCTTAGCTAGCGCTCACTTCCACATACATTCTCCTCCACGTGTCTTATTACATCAGCGATCATACCTTCTGTCAGTAGGATCCTCAGTTACAGTTGTCGCACTAAGCTCACATCCATGCGTCTTCCTAAAGTGCAAAGGCTGCAAGTTACATCTCTTCTTTCTTTCCCAGTAATGATGCCTTTTATAAAAGGAGCGGGTCTCACGAGTGGAGCCAGTGACGATCACACAAGTCTCTCTACATTTATAGAGGCATCTGGAATAGTGATCCTGCGGATCTCGTGCAGACGTGATTCTTACTTGCTACCTCTTATAAGAGTTGCATGACTTTCAATGGTTAGTGTAGCTTATAATCATCATTATTATCCTTTTAGGTATTTGTACAAACACATTCTGCAGTGCTGTGCAGTCACAGAGCTTTATCAGGTTGAGCTTACGACAGTGGTTCTCAAACCCAGTCCTTGAGCTACCAACAGGTCATGTTTACGGGATTTCTGTCTGCAGAAACAGGTGGGATAATTACTCACCTGTGCATGATTAAAGAAATCCTGAATACATGAACTGTTGGTAGCTCTTGAGGACTGAGTTTGGGCACCTCTAGCTTGATCGTACTTAACGGGAGGGTGGGCGCAGGGTGTGCAGCAGAGATGAGCTTTACTGAATAATGCCTACACTAGCCTTTGCCACCTTCGGCCCTCCTGATAAGTCCCGGTCAAGAAATAGGCTTTTGTTTCTAATTGACCACCCTGCCTGGTAAGGTTCAGCACAGCGCCTGTTTATTCCTTGTTTTGCCTGGAGTTATAGAACTGCTTTCAGCTGTATTATCTCTGTTTTTCAGAGTGTTGCACATTTTTATAATGTATAGTGGCCGACGGCAGGGCGTCCATCGTTGATTGCATTAGGTTTCCTGCGCAGGTTGCGACACTAAAAGGCCGTCCGGCTCCCTGTTTATAGATGTGCTTCCAGGAAACCATTGATGTGAAGGGGTTAACGGATAGTTAGAGAAGAATTTCATCTGTTCTGTATTCATAGCCAACTAGTTACATTACCGTCATCACCAATTACTGTTCCCTGTAGGACGCCGTGTACCCCTTCTTACATCAAAGAGGGTCACGTGACCTCCCAGTGGCGCCTGCATCTCATTCTGTATGGCTTCCAATCCTTCCAGTTAGTCCAGCAGGACACGATGTGCCTCTATCCCGAACCTCTCACATACCTGGAAGCTGTCCCATCTCCTTTCTGTACTGTTGTTTAAACATCTCTCCATCTCCCCCTCTAACATTAAATGTTTGATGTCTATTGACTGCAAAGTCTCTGCACTGGGCCGCTCACACTGTTTGTGAAATTTTAAAACTGCAAACGTTTATATTGTAATATTTAAATGTGTGAACGTGCTTCCTGTGTGTGGAAGTGAAGTGTTTTGTTTTTGTTTTGTTATTACAGGGACGACCTGAACTTATTTACAGCAGTGTGAGATTGTTTCCTTCTAGAGCAGCATAGTACTTTGGAATTAGTCATGCCCCTTTTTTGGCAAACCTAAAAGAATTACAAGTCCCAGCTCTGTTACTTAATTTCCTCTCATCTTCTCCAGGTACATGGGGTTCTCCAGTAAAGTAGCTGAAAACTTGCCCGAAAATGTACTTGTCTTTTAAATTGCAAGCCTTTGAGACTTCTCACCATACCGGTCTTAATTGGTCTTAAAAGCTTTCAATTTAAAAACTAGTTAGCCAATAGGGTATGGCCAGTATGTTCTGCTAACTTTAGCACTGTTATATGGACTGACGTCAGTAAAAATGTTCTAATATCAAAGCCACGTTTCAGTGTTTCTTATGGTCTCATTGTGCTTAGGTATGGGGTAGTCCCAGATGATTCTCTAACATAATCAACAGCCACAAAGGTGCGTATTCAGTATATAAATAAGTTCTAAACATTTATGGATCATCTACAAGTCTCTTTGTACATTGGAAGCCAGTAGAACATATGGTAACAGAGCTTTAACTTAATCCATGGAGGGGCAGGTTCAGGGTTAAATCTATCCAGCAATGAAGAAAGATCATCAGAAACCAATCTGTATACATACACGTTCCAGAACCATGATAAAGCTTAATAGAGCTCTGAGGATTTATATCGCAGACATTGCCATGTGTTAGTGTGTATAGAGGCTGATAAGTGTTATATTGTGTTACTGTACTGTCTTGCAGAACTCGCAGTTTAATACAGTTCCAGTATTTAAATTTATTTTCCTTCATTACGCTTTCTGCCTTTATTGATAAAGTGATTCTTTTTTTTTTGCAGTGATTAAATTTTTTTTAAATAAATAGGCCTTATTGCAGCGGCAACACGGTGGTGTAGTGGTTAGCACTTCTGCCTTAAAGCACTGGGGTCATTAGTTCAATTTCCGACCATAATTGTTTTTCTCGACAAGTAAAATTTTCAAGTACCTCTCACTATTATCTTCTTCCCTTTCCCCAATTTTTCTCCTCTTCCCCTATCAGCCACCTCTCGCTCCTTATCCACTCTACGGTTTGAGAGATGGAGACTGGGATGACATTGGAGCTAAATACAAACACCTTACATTATTTCAGTCAGAAAGTGCGTGCAGCCTTGTATTGGCATCTGGTCAGGTTAGGCTTTATTATGAGGAATATATGTGCTATTTAGTAAAATCCCTAGAAGTTATTTTCTTGGAAGCGTCGGCTTCATCTGGTCTCTGAGAAACGGCAGGAGTCTTCCGTGTGTCTGTTATTATTTCCACACTACTCCCAAAGAATGGAATCACGCAAATCTATTTACAGACACGGCGTAAACAGAAGTGAGACCTGAATATTGACTCTCTCTCCTTTTTACCTGGTGCAGTTTACGTGGAATTAACAAAACATGAGAAGATATGTGATTGTTAAGAATTATTTCAGGCTCTTCATTTCTGATCAGAGACTTCTCTCAAACTATGACTTAGCATTTTGGCACAATGAAGATATCGGTCAGTCCGAATGTATGTGACTGCAGGCAATTTCCATCCTGAGTTGTTCTATAGATTATAGGCAGAGTCGGTCTGTAGATTAAACCTATGTACACTGCTCCCCCCACATATAAGACATCTTATATGTTAGGTTTAGGGGATCTTCAAGTGAAATAGAATTTTGGGAAGCGAGAGTCTGATACGTCCTATGAAAAATGCATACTGTCCTTTCTTGGCAAGCCTGCTAACGTTCACTCTGTGCCATTAAAAACAAAGGGGAAAGAAAGATTGTTTTTTTAATATGGATTCACCTATGCACTCATCGTCTAAGCAATTCATAAAAGGTTTTGATGATGTTGTATTACAGGAGCGGATTGCTGGATGCGACTTTCTGGTATTGTATCCGACCTCTCTCGGGACAGATTTGGGCTCTGATTCTGCAACGTCTGTGAAAACCTTGCAGTGTTGGGAGCTCAGCAGGCTTGGAGTGCTCTGATCACAGCACTTCTGAGCGACACGTCCAGCCACTAGAGCTCAAGAGCTCAACGTATTCAGGGAGGAAAAGAAAGACAGACATATTTTAGTACATCCATTTTGAGTGCACACCTGCAGTATTATTGTGGACAATAAAAATTGCCTCCCGAGACTTTCCTAACCCTGACTCCGCGTCCCTCTCCTCCAATAACGTGGAGACTAATAGCCACGCTGCTGAGTTCTGTGCATCAAAGTGCCCCCCCCCCCGGGACAAGCCTGACCCTGTCTGCACTCCTGGCATTGAGAGGGAGACCGTAAGCTCAGGATCTGCAGAGAAACTACTGTCACCGCTATTGTCTTCTGATTCTGGCATTGTAAGTAAGAGCGCGAGGGGGGACTGCAGCGTAAATTGCTATTCATTATGTGTAGCTGCTTGGAACCAAAGCGAATGCATAAAAGCAGCAAGTTTTAAACTGTCTGAAATAAAAATTATGAATGGCCGTGCGTTATTTCAATTTACGAGGCCTTTTAAGAGCGCTAATTACAGTTATAAACTGTATTAATTTATGGTTGCTGTAATTAGCTGCAGTAACTGAAAGATGCAAATTAAAAGCAAACTTAAAAGTTCCATTTTGGGAGGTGAAAATGTAAATTTGGCTGTCACATCCGTCAGGCCATCCTCCACAAATCGTGACAGCCTGCAGTGATCGGACATGTGCAATAATTTGGTTATCATTACTGCTTTTTATTCCTGCTTTGGAACTCTTGAGAATGGAATCTGAGGTGGCTCAGTGGTTAGCACTTCTGCCTCACAGTGCTGGGGTCATGAGTTCAATTCCCGACCATGGCCTTATCTGTGTGGAGTTTGTATGTTCTCCCCGTGTTAGCGTGGGTTTCCTCCGGGTGCTCCGGTTTCCTCCCACACTCCAAAAACATACTGGTAGGTTAATTGGCTGCTATCAAATTGACCCTAGTCTGTGTGTGTTAGGGAATTTAGACTGTAAGCTCCAATGGGACAGGGACTGATGTGAGCGAGTTCTCTGTACAGCGCTGCGTAATCAGTGGCGCTATATAAATAAATGATGATGATTATGATATCGGCACATTCGTGACATGTATAAATGTGACTACAGAAATTTGTTTCTATAGCTCCAGTCATATTGCACAAAGAATATTTGTCCACATAAGTCCCTGCCCCGTCGGAGCTTACAGTCTAAATTCCTGGAGGAATAAAAAACGTTTTTGTCATTTCAACTGATTTGTATCTTGATAAATAAATACTATTCAGTCTGTTCTGGCAAAAACTCTTCCAGCCATGAAGTAGTTAATGATTCATCGTCCATCTGGTGTGACTGCAAAAGTTATGATTAAGGATATTAATTGTGTTAAAGTAGTCTCAGTACCTTTTAGTCTCCTCCCAGCCAGCCAAACAGTAATCTTAATTTATTTAGCAATTTATCTTCATAAACTCCCTGATCACTACAGTCACAATGTATTTCCTGAGCTTTGGCAATAGATGAATATTCTTAAAATTGGGTGTTAAATTGTGATAAGCTTGAAACATGTTATTTCTGTCATAATATCCAGTTAGGGAGCTGTCAGTGTTCCCCAATTATACCGTTAACATGATCCAGACTGGATTATTGACGAAAACCCAGTTAGTTTTGCTCACAATAGGTAAATGACCGTTATACCCTAAAGTGTCTTTAAAATCAGCTTAGAGACTGGTTCATTTTTAGAAAATGTCCTAATAGTTTTAATTCTCCCAACCCTATGAACAATACAGGACAACCCTTCTCATTTTACCTCAGATTATTATTTTTCCCACATGCTATCATTCATAAATATGAAATACGAGATTTAAAACATGACTACAACTTCTCAGAGGAACATTACTATAGTTATAAAATGTCTTGGCAGCCATTTTGTGCCTGAACCATTGTTTAGCGAATTAGGAAAAGATGACATCGCTGAGAAAGGTGTGAATTTTATAGGTTGAAAATGATTTTCATCCCTCAAAATTACTGCTTGTGGCCTGTGCACCTTCGAGGGGTTTGTTGGGCCTCCTGATCCTGAGTTACGATTCCTGTCCTAGAACTCTTCTAGGTCATTAGAGATGTCTTCTGGGAAGTTTCCCACGTGTGAAACATTATCGGGCAGGATCAGCAAATTGCGCGCGTTTGCAATTTCCATGTGGCCGTCTGTGCTGAGATGCTGGAGAGTTTGTAAAGGTAGAAACTTCAATATTGTAACACTATCACTCCTGGAGAAACTAGTATAGAAACTCTTTGCTCTTCCAACACATCAAAAATTCGGTTGGTTTTAATCATGGGTGAAGAACGATGAGGACACTTTTATTTCCAACCAATAACATCTCAGACTTCCATTAAAAGCCCGAAAGACATGACCTTTACTGAGCGTCTGCTCTCCGTACAACAAAACCATAACATCTGTCACTATGTCTCGTCACAACTGATTGGAGAAAGCACAGTCAGCCGAAATCAGACACACACAGGAATGTTTGCCTGGTTTGGATGCTCCAAGCTTAGGGACCCAGGGAAGAGGCAAACGGTGGGGGTCTCAGAAGAAAGCACTTTATTAAGCTGAGGAGTAAGGGGGGGTTGTATAAAATTTTATATGGAGCTCTGAAGTTCTTCTTTAGTCTAATGTGATCTCATGAAAAGACTGCAATGAGGATCTGCTGTTCAGTGCAACCCTGCACAATGGAAGCTCAGTTTTTACAGCTAGCATTTCCAAGAATGCACAGCTTAGGGGGAACTATTCTCTCCTCTCTGATATATCTATGTTTTATCTAGTTATTGGTCTGTTTTCTTGCTTATTTCTTTCCAAGGATTTATGCAGGTGAAGGATTGATGGTGATTTTCTGGCTCCAAGAATGAATTTTAATCAAAACCTGGTGTGTTTGAGGTTGTGTAAATCCTGCTTTGGGGCACATGTACATATTATATGCTCATGTCATGCTACTGGATGCCTGAGATTTTGATTTATATCTACACGTAAAAATTCCAGTGCTGAACTTGTTTTTTGGGAGTATGGTAAGAATGTAACAAAACTGTTTAACGTGGAATATGTCCTGACACTTTAATAATGGAAGAGCTATTAAGGCTTCAACTGGAGCTGACTATTTAGATATCAGTAGTAGATGCCACTTGTAGATTTGTGGCTAGCATCGTATCCTTTACATGTGAATAATCATTGTACTTCTGAGTGGCAGTGGTTAGAACAATGGTCAGTGTCTCCTACGTGGCGGATGTCCCAAGCCAATCACCAATCAGTATCCGAGGTGGTATTCCCTGCACCATAAACACAGGGATGTTTTTTTTTTTATGAGTGTCTGAAGAACTTTATGTATCATAAAATAAGAAATGAGACTGGCTTATCTGCAGAGCCGCAGCATCGGCTGCCAGGAACATCGCGGCTTTATCTCTTGTTCTGCAGCACCGTACGGAGGCTGACAATACAATATCAGTCAGTGTATCAATTTTAACATTATTTGCTCTCTTGATTTTTCGACATTCTTACAAACCCATTTAACAAATGCTCTAGGACCAGGTCTTAGAGAAGGGTCTGTTTTATTGGGAAGTCTCAAATTCACGCTTAGCCAGCCCTGTGCCTAAAAGAAATGAGTTTGCGCTTTCCTTTTCTAATTCCCAGAGGAGAAGCAATGCTGTTTTAAAAAGCGTATTGCTTGCTGTTCCGTTTGTGACCAGCAGGGGAGCTCTGCATAATGCGGTGAAATTATACGATTTATCAAGTGGTGAAAGCGTTTTCGCCGCAAGAAATAGTATTTCTGCAAAAGTTAATGCCATCTCTCCGTAGACATTCACCGAACTGGACCAATTTCTTAAAAATTGCTGCTGCAGTGCCATTGGGTATGGAAAAGCTATAATGTTAACTACTGCAGTCCAAAAACATAATGGTAGGTGAAATGGACCCTAGTTGTGTGTGTTTGCATGGTAGAGAATTTAGATTGTAAGCTCCACTGGAACAGAGACTGATATGGCTGATTAAACATTCTCTGTACAGCGCTGTGTATTATGTTGGCCTTGTATAAATAAACAATAATAATAATAGTGTTTGGTCTCAGCGCAGTACTGAAAACTTCATTCCCTGCAAAAAGTTAATAATACCTGGTGAATCTTTAGTTAGATATGCTCTCTATTACAATGTATCTAACACTGCTGGAAATCACTTTGTCGCGGTACTGAAGAGCCAATCAGAACGTGCAGAGCTTGGCAGGCTTGTATTTACAGACAGAATGAGCCGTGCATGCTGTTATGTGCTTATGTAGAAAGTATGTGGTCAGTAGAACCAGTGTCTGGAATATGCATCAGGTCCTGATACTTTTACAGCCATTGTATATATTTTATAAAGCCTCTTCTCCCCATGCTAGTGATATAATGGGTGTACACATGGTTTATGTAGAATTAGACAGGGAAAGGTTGACTACTAGTTTGCCTTAATAAAAGGAAATTACCCAACTCCTAGGCTGCAATTTGCATAACAGATGTGTATATAACTTCACGCACAGCTTGATCTGCTGCTAAACTTTGTACAGTGCAAGTGTAACTTTTATATTGATTGTAATCGCGACGGTCTCTATGTAGAACAAAATATGTTAACAGTCTCAAATAATCTAATTTGGCAAGTCTCATGTATCCGCTAGCAGCTTCCTAAGAGCTGCTATAGTACTGAGTAATACTCTGTATACTTCTGTACACCAGGAATAGCACCCCCCCCCCTTCCGTTTTAATATGCATCATATTTTTTATTTGCCAGACACAAGAAAGACTTTTTGCATGATCTGTCTCTTGTTTCCATCACCCATTTACAAAGTGTTTAATGATGGGATGCGAAAATCAGTGACGGCACAAACGCCTCAAGCAACCCACTTCTTTTTTAATTCATGGCCAGTACCTTCTGCCGCTTGTACCTCCTGCCGCTTGTACCTCCTGCCGCTTGTACCTTCTGCCGCTTGCACCTTCTGCCGCTTGCACCTTCTGCCGCTTGCACCTTCTGCCGCTTGTACCTTCTGCCGCTTGTACCTTCTGCCGCTTGTACCTCCTGCCGCTTGTACCTTCTGCCGCTTGCACCTTCTGCCGCTTGCACCTTCTGCCGCTTGCACCTTCTGCCGCTTGCACCTTCTGCCGCTTGTACCTTCTGCCGCTTGTACCTTCTGCCGCTTGTACCTTCTGCCGCTTGTACCTTCTGCCGTATTGTACCTTCTGCCGTATTGTACCTTCTGCCGCTTGTACCTTCTGCCGCTTGTACCTTCTGCCGTATTGTACCTTCTGCCGCTTGTACCTTCTGCCGTATTGTACCTTCTGCCGCTTGTACCTTCTGCCGCTTGTACCTTCTGCCGTATTGTACCTTCTGCCGCTTGTACCTTCTGCCGCTTGTACCTTCTGCCGCTTGTACCTTCTGCCGCTTGTACCTTCTGCCGCTTGCACCTTCTGCCGCTTGCACCTTCTGCCGCTTGCACCTTCTGCCGCTTGCACCTTCTGCCAGACATCCCAATTCTGTTTGCAGTGGGTGCAGCCTGAATGCTAGAAATTCTTGCGTTCAGTTCTAAAATTTTATCGTGTTACTAAACAAGCGCTCTTGCATAGTATCCGCGACGTCGATCATTGGTTACAGACTAGCGGTGACCGGTGTCTGCTCAGCAAACTTAACTCCTGTATCAATTCAGTTTGAAAAGATCGTAGTCTGAGCTCTCACCATCCGCTTCCCTCCCGGTACATGACGGTACAACTTGGTTAAGTTGCCTGTTCACAGGTAGATCTATTTGGCCGGACATATGTTACGTTTGAGAAATTAATAAAATATTTGCAAATCTTCTTTTCAATTGGAACATATAAATTGTTCCAAGAAAAACTAAAGTTGGACAGCTATTAAGAAGCCATTAATCTCCAGTAGCTACTGTAAAATACTGTGCTTTGTGCAAACCGGTAAAATCATTTAGACTATGTGAGAATTGCCAATATGGGATCAAGTATAAGAAGAGTATTTATGGGAATGAGTTTGTGCCATGGAAATATCCTCTCTGCTGACACGGCTGTTTCCTAGATGGTATAACGAACTCCCTAATGTCTGTAGCGGGATATCACAAGCCCATCAAGAGCTGTCTCAGCCTATGTGGAGCGGTTTCACATGTGAAGCTATCATAATTATCTGCTAACATGTATGTAGTGCCAGCATACTCTGCTGCACTTTACCATGTATTGGGAATGTTAACATATGCTATTACCTGGCAAGCAATATGACTTGTATCTATGTTCCCGTTCATGCAGACGGCTCCTGCTAGCTGGAATCCACTGAGGTTTCTGTTCCTAGTGAAAATGCTGAGATGGATTAGTTTAGATTAGTGCCAAGTATATATTTAATGTCTTTCTGTCCTATTTATAAAGCAAACTATTATCATACACACAAGCATCGCCCATGTTATAATATTGTCTAATCCTGTTCCTTTCAGTACTCTGGTTTTGTAAACACTGCTTGAGAAAATTTATTTTTGTCAATTGTTTGTTGTATTTTAGTTTGCTACATATAAACAGTAAGAGAAACATAGTAAAATGATGGCTTATGGTAAATGCACAGTAACATGTTACACCGAATTGAGATAAGGAAATAAGGACAGGTAGCACCCCCCTACCTAAACCCACAGAAGTATATCAAGATTAGGGAAATAATTCCTTCCGTACTACGTGTTTCCAGTTACAATAGTCCTACCGTTGTTGGAGGTTTTTTTATTTTTATTTTTAAACTAAGGAAGAGCCTTGTCAACCAATTGTTTAAATAATCTCGAATTTCATTTCTAGTTTCCTCCATAACTCTTATGTATTCTGCTTTATTTCGCCAATCTGATACTGTCGGAACAATAATCGGAATTCCAGGAGTATAAGAGATTAGGCTGCACTGACCAAATGTTTAAAAATCCACCTCTTATATTTAGAAATAGAAATCCCATTACAGGGGAGTAAGTACACTTTAGGGTCAACAGTTGAAGCCAGATTATTTTTAAATGCCCCTACCATAGATAACTCTGTACCCAACTGGGTCTGAGCTCTTGTTTCTGTATTGAGTCATTTTTAGCTGTACTATAAAGAATCGGGTATTATTTCGGGAGCTCCTTGGCAATATATGACCATTTCTGTCTGTTGCTTAGTCAGTATAAGTCTTTTGCTGTCGCTGTGTAATTGTCCTGGCTAACGGTCAACCACACTTGTTGCTGTGTAAGTAAAAATAGCATTTAGAAATAAATCCAGCACATAGAACTTCTCCGAGAGAAAGTGTATTGAAGCCTGGTGGGAGTTTGGTCAAGCGGACAAGGTGGTCCCTGCTAAGAGTGGGCTTGTGTTGGCTTTCCTTCTTCACTGAGTTCAGAAGACTTTATTATGTATAACAATGTAAAACGTATTTTTCTCCCCATCCAAATTGTCAAATAGCGTTTATACAGCATGTCTTTGTTTTTTGTTTTAGTTTTTTTTACACACTTCAATTTATCCTATTCTGTATATCAAAGCCATGATATTAACATTTACAGATTTTTATGGTTATAACATTGTTTTAATTTCTTTTTCTTATAGTCCTAATGTATTGTGACATTTGGAAGCCTCCAAGGAAACATGTTGCAGGCAACATTACCAAATTTGGAATAGTCATTTTCTTTTTATTAAATAGAAATATTGCTTGCAGTTCTTCTCCACCAACATCAACATTCCCTGACGTCCAGCTTACAAACCAACGTCTTTTCCTGTTCTTTAACACAATGACGATTACACGGAAATTACACTGTTTTGTCCACCGCACAGAGCCAATGTTTGCTGCAGATATTTATATTAATAACTCATGCGGAGTCCAGAATAGCGGTGCCAGGTTTTCTCTGCAATAGTTCTACACAGCTATATAACTGGGGGGGCATAGACTAGAGGTATAATGGGCTATATTGTAATTATTGTGACATTCACTCCTGCGATACACAATGTGCAGTGTGTATCCCCACAATACTACAATGATGCATGTGATACTTGGGTGTAGTAATTACTAATTGTAGTCCTATCACAGCAGCAGCTAGGTGCGTCTAGTTTATCATCATCAGCTATTTATATAGCGCCACTAAATCTGCAGCGCTGTACAGAGAAATCATTCACATCCGTCCCTGACCCATTGGAGCTTACAATCTAAATACCCTAACATACACATACACGCACAGACTGAGAGAGACTAAGGGCAATTTAATAGCAGCCAATTAACCTACTAGTATGTTTTTTGGCGTGTGGGAGGAAACGGGAGCACCCGGAGGAAACCCAGTTTATTTTTCAGTAACTCGTCTGGATGCCCAACGAAGACTGTTCCTTGTGTGTAAAGTGTGCAGCATCTCACTTTCTGGATTGACTGGTGAACCTAATCATTTTCCAGGCCCGGAACATGTGCATCCCATTACCTTACTATTCTCCTGTGACAGATCTCTGCCCTGGAAGCAAACGAGGATTGGCATCTTCATAAGACTCCGCGCAGCTATAAATGTTGATTTTAATGAACAGCAGAGAGAGGAATGGACTTACTGAAAACTCATCAGCGTTATATTTCCATCCAGACACTGCAAAAACACAACATCGCCAGGGTCAGGCTCTCTATCTCCGTTATCAGACCCTCAAATGTTTGTTTTACTTAAGAATTCTTAGAAGTACAGTCTTCATGTAGACTATAGAAATAATATTGCAAGTATTTGTTTGCAGCACTTTTAATAGACTGATGGGATCGGGTAGCCTGGCCTAATAATCCTCAGTGTCGAGAACATACTGTTAGTTTGTTCTATGTGAATTTAGTATAACTGTCAAGTCTGTTCTGATACCTACTTGGTCATTTCTTCCAAACCATCCACAATGCTTTTGGTAAAGTGGTTTCAGAACTACTGCTGGGTTAATTGTCAGCAATTACCTCTCGTTGTAGCATTTTTGCTTCTTGTGACATACACTGCGACCTTGATCTTCTAAAGTTCAGACGTGCCTGTTAAGTTTTGTACGTTTTTGGCACCCCATTTCCCTGAGAATCTTGTATTTTTATGGGTACATCATACTGAAATATTACTTGTCTAAATTTGCCTTGATCTTTGTTCTGAAGAACAAGGTCAAACTATACATATGGAACATGTTTTGTTTCAAATTTGATTGCAATTGCAAGAACAAGGTCACCTATACATCTATACAAGGTCACCTATACAACAAGGTCACCTATACATCTGGAACATGTTTTTCCCCTGATGTGATTGCGAGATAAAGCAACTGCTCCAGCTTTGATATTTAGCCCACAGAGGGGGCACTAATCAGTGGCTTGTATTTTCCTTTATAGTGGTCAAGCAATTCTTAGTAATGTAATGCATGCAGAAATATATTCATAATACCAATTGAGACCCCACATAATTGTGTTTCTTTACGTGTTGAGCTTGCATTACACTCGGATGTGGTATGGAATGTATTTTGTTTCAACAACTTTACATTAATCTCTAGATATGATATATAAAAACTGTGCAAGGTGGTCTGGGTCTTTACGTGCATTTTTTTTTTTTTTAATAGCGTGCATTAAAAGCCCAATCTACACACTAGTGTGTGTGGCTTTACGTGTGCAAAGTTATGATCAGCCCAGTTTAAATATGAGGCTGAAAGCTGTAAGGCTATGCTGCAGGGAGATGTGTGTGTGGTCCGGGACATTCTCCTGGGCGTGCAGTGTTCTGCAGGAGGAATAATGCTGCTCTCCTCTCACCATGCAGTAAAGGTGTAATGGAACAACCAGAGTTTGGTGCATTGTACAGGAGTTGTGTTATTATGTAAGGTGAAACTACATTTTTGCTCCTTTAAGGGTAATTTTTTTCGAGCCTTAACCTTGCTGAACGGGGGCTGTGCACACATGCAAATTTCATGATTTCTGTTGCAGGTTGAGAAACCAGCTGTGGGTGATGTACATTTATGAGGGGCTTCCTGTCTTACAGGGATTATGAACTCTGTGTGCACAAACTTGGCAATTTCTGCAAGACAGCACCATTATTATCCTCTTTCCTGCTCTTAAGCTGTCTACCGATTGGCTGTAACAAATCAGAGTTACTTATCCCTCTTGTTACATTTGTCAAATAGTAATATGTCAATGTTTATTTTTACATTTAGTCTGAGGAGAGTTGATTTGTGAGACTCCTTTCGTGAACTCAAACATGTTCTTGCAAAACTCTTTGATGATTAACCTGACAGGAGAGCGGTCACGAGGTCTTATCCTCTCTGAAAGTTGGAACGTTTTGCGCCAGACCAGTATGTGATTTTTTCCCGTTCCCTCCGCCACTGTGATCTGGGGATCCCTGGTACCTTTTGTAGCAGTAATTGCAGCAGAAACCACGTCGGACAAAATCCTGGATCAGTCAGGGCTGGAAGTGGGTGCAGATTGATGTGATCTACCCACATTTATTTGAAACGGAAAATACAACAAGCTAACAGTGCTAAAGCGTTGATAATACTGATTGATCCGTGAAATAAATCAAATTATATATGTTAGCGGTTATCGTCCAATGCCAGCATGCCTGAAAACTGCTCAGGTAGAACAGTAGTATTTTTGGGAGAATTATTGCATGAATAAAACTGACAAGAGGGTATTGGAAAGACGTAAGGAGATTGTGCGACTGTACCAAAACAATCATCATCCCCTATTTTATATAGCGCCACTAATTACGCAGTGCTGTACAGAGATCCCACCCACAACAATGGCTCGCTGCTATCTAAGTTGCTTACCAAGAGCTAGAGAAACTTCGTACACACCTATACAATCTTCAGATGATTTCTGTAACAATTTCACCAGCGACTGAAAGCCCCGATGATCATGTCGATTCATGTGTACACACCTACATGATTTCTATCAGATCTCTTATCTTCATCTCTCATAACCATCTGCTGAAAGATCACAACTCTGTACACTGTACAGATATCTGCCTACGCTGCTGGTGGTGAGTGTGTACACACTGCCATATTTCCCCGGCATCGTTCCATCGCTAATCGTGATTTTTAGGTCGTTTATAAAACCAAATCAACAGATGTGATGTGTTTTGCCAATTAAAACATGATCGTGGGCGGGTAAATACTCTTGCAATATCTGACCAAACGGTCGTGAAGTGTGTGTTCTGCGTGATAATAGCATAGATGTGTACCCAGATTAACACTTTTATAGACTAAGTATGTTGAGTATTTAATTGTTATATGTTTATATTCAATAAATTGTTTTAATTACATCAACGTGGATTCAATTCTAGGTCTAATTACAGGTCTCAGCGCTGTTTTTCTATTATACTGATTCCCTCTATTTTGACCCACGGCTTTATTACAGCAGCGGGACCTGTACTTACTCCTAGTTTATTATATTAGATATATTTACAATTTTATTAGTGATCCAGCGCCGAATTCACTGTGTTTGTTAACACTTTTATAGAAACTGGGTAACGTTCTGCAGCATGAATATTGTTATACATTAATCTGTTGATATGTACCTTAGACAAATGCAACCGAAAAGTTTTCTCTAAAGTGCTGAGGTGACCTCGAAGTAACTTTTTCATCTTGTATTTTTCATTGATGTTGTATAAATTTCTAGAATCCGCGCTGACCGACAATCTGCTTGATTTGCAGAGTCTGCCGTTCCCTGTGCCAGTTCTCGGGTGACTTTGAAATCTCTCAACATAACTTTTTTTTGTCCTGTGTTTTTATTAATTTATGCTTATAGTTCAAGGATGTCTGCATATGGGGCAATGTTAGACCCAGAGGCTTAAATGAGTTGAGTAAAACAGGTTTTATGATGAGATGTATTCAGAGATCAAAGTCTTGTTTCTCTTGCTGCTCTGATGTATGAAAACCAAATCCTGTCCTCTTATTGTCTGTATCTCAGATAATATTTTTAAGTTCTTGTAAATTGTCTAAGGAGACATCAGGAGAAATTCCCCGAAGTATTCATTTTCCTGGAAACCATTCTATTTCTGATAAACAGACGTATGACACAATCACCGCCTGTACGCAGGTTATGGGCTGGACAGATATTGGTTATAATTAGTCGACGAAGAACTAGTGATATCAATTAGGCATTGAGGTACTTCTTGCCACAGTGATGTCATTAATTCTTGGTGAATTAATAGTCAATAGGCAGAGTTGGGAAGGATACACTTGAAATAAAAACGAACGCACAAATATTTAAGGGGTAAATTTACTAAATCTTGTGAAAGTTTAGAGTGCCCATAGCAACCGGCCAGATTCTATAATGTACTAAGTCAATTATACCTGTAATCTGGTTGCTATGGGAGACACCTCTACTTTTCCTTTCTGGAAGCTTTAGTTAATCTACCCCTTGGGTGTCTTATGGAAACGGACTCTGATGAATGTTGCATTGTTGTTTCTAGAGAAATAACATCAGGATGGCACAGTGGTTAGCATTGCATGACTGGAGTCATTGGTTTGATTCCGACCAAGGCTCTGTCTGAGGAGTTTGGATGTTCTCCCCGTGTTTGCGTGGGTTTCCTCCAGGTGCTCTTGATTCCTCCCACAGTTGGAGACTAACCTGCCAAAAACCTCATCACATTGTTATTAAAAGAACTGGTTTCTTCTGACACTCCTCCTGCTCTTTAGGACGTCTGCGTCTTTGGAAACATTTTAGTCATCGACTGAATATCTTCATATGTAGCAACAGTGACACCTACAGGTTCTAAGGCCGGACTAACCTAGGGGAGGATGGACCTCGGGGCCTCAGGGCAGGGACCAGCATCCAGCTACTTCTCAGAGTGAGAGGGTAGAATGGTCTAAGGGGAACAAAAATCCAAAGTTGCACAACACATTATACCTGGATAACGCAGATTTATCTGGTTGAGGTGCATTGCCCTGCATGTCTTCTGTGTGAAGCCAGGTTTACATGTCCTTTTAAATGCCATCTACACAGACACGTGACGCTGCTTTCTCTCCGCTGTCCCAGGGAATACGGGCCCTGGCACACACACACGGACGAGGAATGTCAGAATGACTGTATTTAGAAGTTCTGCATACTTGGCATCAATTTCTGGGTCCTTATAATTAATGCCATAGCTATTTTTTATTTATTATAAATCATTTCATGTCATCATTTATGAGCTTTTTTGCCTTTCTGGTAGATATTGCCATATTTGACTTTATTTACCAGTTGCCTAAGACATGAGAGGGTGGGGGGCCATGGGGGGAGTCTGGCTTTAAAGCGGTCATTCTCATTCTCTTTACTTTTAGGTATAGTCCACTGGCTTCAGATGGGGATAAAACCCCTGAAAGGTGTAAGAGATACAACAATTTATGTGCGTTTTAGAGATAATTGTTTTAATTTACAAATTTGTCTTTAGTGCATTAAATTGTTGCGATAACAAGGTCACCATTGCAGTTTAGTGCACCTGCGATAGGATAACCTGTGTCGCTTGTACACACCTGGCAGTGGTTTTATGTAGGTGAGGTGGTTAATGGGTGTGCAGTGCACAGTAGAAACAGGAGCACAATTATTTTGTTTCATAGGTTAAAAAATAGAGAACTGCCCATAGTCAATAGAACAGAATGGTAATCATTGTCTCTCCAGTATATTACGGCAAGATCCTCTTACCGCTGTCATGTTGTTACTTGGTATCTTGCGCTACTCGCACAACAGCTGGGTCAGGTTACCAGGACTGGGTACAGGTACAGGAAGGTCCTTGGCCAGAATGCACCACATTGTGTAAGAAAACACTGGTGTTCTTGAAGTCTGGACACTTGATTTTATATTCTGCATTATCTAAATGTTATTTTATTATCCTGGCCATGAAAATATAATTACAACCCCATCTCAACTTATGGAGAGAAGCTTTTTTTGATACTTGTTAATTATACGGGCACCACTTACACTTCAACCACAGCAGCAACTGCAGTTGCCTTGAGTCCTTCCCATGTACCGCCTCCTTTCCTCCTGGGCTTGTCACTCTGTTAATTAGATGGGTGCTGGGTGCATCCATTCTAAAATGAGCATCTCCGCCACTCTGCTAAGTCCGGGGTTTGGTGTTTGACTTCTTGGGTGATTTGCCACAGCCAACATCTGATGGATTATTATTCCTTGTTCTGGGCTGACTCACTAACAAGTACTGCCATTTGTTTTTTTACTGTGTAAAGAAGGGGGTTGGCTAATGTCTTGCATATACATTTTAATAATCTTTTATAATTCTATATTGAAGTTAGGTAAAATAAAAAGTAAAAAAAGACTACCCAAAAGATTTTGAAATGATCAGTCTCTCTTGCTCACTAAAAAAGAGATAACCAAGTATCGGGCTGCAATATACAAGTCGTGTCTATACGTTGCATTGTTGAGTCGTTCCATTGGCTTGCTGAATACGTAGGGTAATATAAGGGGAGCATACATCTTGATATACTATGTAGACCCTTCTGAACCTTCACCTGCGGCTCCCAGCTCCTTCCTGCTTTATAACTTGTAACATTTGTTCATAGTGCTGATATGTTATAACAGATTGGTGTCTATTTATATAATTAAATGTATTGTTTTAACTTATTACTGCGATTAAGGGTAATATTGTGGCCTTGTGAAGGTTAGAGCACCGCACCGTGCAGCCCCGGAAGAGTCTCAGGTTGCCCATCGCTGATAAAGATTGATAGATATAACTATACTTTAATGCAATTAATGCAGCAACTACGGAGTAACAAATGTACCTGGCCGGCTGTGCGTTTTATAGACAAGACGGACAACGTGCCCGTATACAGGCAGATCCAGTTACTCAGTGCCGACGACTGAATTTACGTCCTAATATCGTCACCCACCTGTGTGAGCCGATTAGACAGATCCTACCATTCAGCGCTTAGGATAAACACCCAGGTCGTAAAAGGATAAAGCTACAATTTAAAAGCTATACATTTGTATAAACCTAAGATCCTACTGTCTGTTTATATAAAAGAATCGCTTTGGAGGTTTTAAATATCCAACACTTATAAGCTTTACCCATCTCCCCCCCCCCCCCCCACCATTACTGGTGAAAGCATTTCATAGCACTGCTCTAAGTCTCATGTCAGTTTAAATGGTTCCAAGAAAAGTTCATATAATATAAATATTACATAATACATATAACGCATAATATATATATATTTTTTATTTATTTTTAAAATTGTGGTCTTCCGTTATATAATACAGTAACGCATAATACCAAATGTAATCCTGGTCATGTTTACATCGCTGTAGCACCTTGATTATATTTCGGTCTATAGTACATTTGTTTGGAAATTGTTTTATATAGATTGATCCATTTTAATTGCAGAAACGGCATTATGGCGCAAGATGTGTATTCAGTATCTATATTACGATTTCTGAAATTATTTGATGCGAAATGCAAATAAAAGTGTTTTGACAAGCTCAGGCTGGGAATGAAACAATGTATAACACACCTCCCTGATGGAATTGGCATGGTGTGTATCCAGTCACTCGTCCTATCTCAGCCCCTTTGCCCCCGGCTGCCTTCATCCCCTACACCCTGCGGTCCACAGCGTCGGTCTCCCCCAGGCCTGAGCTGCATTCTGCTCCCATACCCACTCATACTGACCCCTTCTCGCTCCATCCCCTGGTTACTTTACAGTGTCCTCCTTAGTGACCTGTCTGATCTCCAGAGGGAAGGCTTCACTCCTGGTTAAGTTGCAAATAATATTATATTTTGTAAACTTTATATTATCAATACATATAATATTGAGGTGACTGTGAATTGTTTTGTTAGATGACAGTTTTCCCTCTTTCTTCTACCAGCTTAAGAAATCGTTTACCGGAAGAGTCATACTAGGAGTTTAGGGCATCACGGTGGCTCAGTGGTAAGCACTTCTGCCTTACAGCACTGGGGTCATGAGTTCAATTCCTGACCATGGCCTTATCTGTAAGGAGTTTGTATGTTCTCCCAGTGTTTGCCTGGGTTTCCTCCGGGTGCTCCGGTTTCCTCCCACACTCCAAAAACATACTGGTAGGTTAATTGGCTGCTAACAAAATTGACCCTAGTCTGTCTCTGTGTCTGTCTCTGTGTGTGTTGGGGAATTTAGACTGTAAGCTCCAATGGGGCAGGGACTGATGTGAATGAGTTCTCTGTACAGCGCTGCGGAATTAGTGGCGCTATATAAGTAAATGACTTTTCTTTGAGCCTAACTTTACTTGGAGCCTTGTTAGTGACACTATACTTGGGGGCATTCTATTAATGTTGGTTATTCTCTTTGGGAATACAGTCATGCAGTTCTGCTTT
Source organism: Mixophyes fleayi (assembly GCF_038048845.1). NCBI lineage: Eukaryota > Metazoa > Chordata > Amphibia > Anura > Limnodynastidae > Mixophyes > Mixophyes fleayi. Next base: position 136,183,870 of record NC_134409.1, read on the forward strand.
TCACATGGCTATAAACCTGCTCTCCATTCTGCAGTAACAAATATCCATTTACAGACAGTACAAGCCTCTGGCACTTATGTTTTTTTTAATGATCTCATTCTATACATTGCAGCTTATATCTGTTTGCTATGTTTAATCTAGAAAGGAACTGGTCCCTTCGTTATATGGCCTGATAATACCATTAACAGGCTTCAGATACTTGATTTGCAGAACTGTGCTCTTATGTGTTTGAAATCGTTACAACTAGACGATACAATGTAACGCAGTTCTCTTTTGTCCGTTTGTGATCTGTGCAGTTAATTTGAAACAAATGATGCTCAATCACATAAAATTAGTGTTCACCAAAGCAATATTTATTTGCTCCCCCCCCCCCCCCCTGTTTTTATTAAGAAGTCATCCCCATCCACCCCTCCAAATAGCAGAACCACTGATTTCTATATCCGTCACCCCTGCAGTCCTCAAGACATAATTGCCATCACTTCAGCGTCTACACTTAAACTTTCCATGAATCCGCTGCTTAGTGTAACAATAGCGCTGATTAGGCGACTGCTGCTATTCAGAATGAGATAATATGTAATATTTTTGTGATCTACCCCTTTGTGCATTATTCATTTATTCTATCTCCTATATTATGATGAGGCCATCCCTAGTCTATTAAATGTTTCCTCTATTCAAGCTATTTAAAATTAAAACCTAAATGCACTATTGTTTCCATTTAACTGTAACCTGACTTTTTTCTACCTTACACCTCTGTTCCCTAATAGAGTGTTAGCCTGCAGGTTAGACCTGTAACTTGTTTGCATAAATGTATTATTTATATTTATGTTTACATGTTCATTATGATTAGGTACACTTGTGTTTTCTGATTATTGTTTACTAGAGAAGCAAATTAATTAGTTATATAGATTCTGCTTGTTTTATTTGGCTGCACAGCCTTTTGCGTTTGTCCGGTGCACAACCCTGGTCCTTACTGAATTAGGTGGTTAATCTATACAGAATATTGCCTATTACCTCCTCATCTGCAGCTGTAAAGTTCTCTCCCCCCGTCTCTGCGAAGAATACAGATGTGTTGCCCATTTGTAAAAATGTAATTCATGTCCTAAGGAAAAAAGCCTCTCTCCCAGCAGAGTCATTTATTTTAATAGTTAGATATGAACGTTTTGTGGCCTGTGAAATTTTTGCACAGGAACACCTGGAGTGACTATAAATCAATTTCTGTATTGATTAGGAATACACGCGCACACGCATGCAGGGGCTTGAGTGATCGGCTCACTTTTTGCGTGCAAAGACTGATAATTCCTAGTTTATCTCCTGAACACTCCATCACTCTAAAATACAAGCTGTCCCAGATTCCTATTTCTGAGAAATATACATTCATTCCAGATCAGTCAGCGCTGGCGATGTGCAGTGAATATACATCTCCTATAACCTTGTAACCTGCACAACTGCAGTCGGGAGTCCATTCCTACTTACAGAATTCATTTAACTTTGATTAAACGTCTTTTTATGCAGTTTAAATTCTATTGTGTTATTGAACAGTTCAAGTAGATAATCAATGTCACTTGAAATGTCCTGTCTGACTACAAGGAGGAGATTGATTTCTGGTTAACCCGTAACTATTTAAGTAAATGGATTTTATACATTTATAAAGCATGCTGACATTCTCAAATTAATTTTATTTTATTTTTACTGATAACGGCATGCTGCTAAAAGTACTTGTGTTATTTAACGAGTATTTTCTCTTTCATTTGTCCTTTGCTCTTGTTTTAATTAATATGAATATGAAAATGTTCTTATCTACTTAAAGCAACGTTCAGTATGCAATGTTTATGGATAAAATGGTGACATTTATTAGAAACCTTGCAAATTGCTCTCTTAATTATTTTTCTTTTTAGAATTATAAGTTCTTTGGAAGGACTCCTTTTAGTGACATTATGTAGATTGATAACTGGAGGATTGAACCTTGAGGTCTAGTGGGGATCAGCTGGTCCACACTGACGATCTTTTTGACCACCTGTACTCTGAAGTGAAGCACAGATGGGAGAAGCATAACTAGTGTGCAAGATTCCACAGTTAAGGTTTTTGTGGGCCTGATTTAGCAAGGAATGCAAAACAGACGTAATATGATTTAAAAATAGTGCACGTTTAATTTGGGCACGCGCATGTCCATATTCAACTGCAAGCATAGAATTCAGTTATTGTCACCTGTTCATAATATAGTCAATAACACATGAAAAAAACATTTTTAAAAAAAAAAAAAAAAGTTGTCCACTCCACCCCCCATTAAATACATTAATCAGGATGTTATGCATGTTTACTGTAACTTACATTAAATGCATTTTTACAGTTGCTACTGATTGCAAACACATGTTCTAGCTGTATACACAGCCGTCAGCACTTACACCACCAGCTCAGGTCAGGTGTAAGTGATACGACAGAAAATCACGTACTTGAGGGATTCCCTGAACTTGGATCGGACGCTGCTGTGTGCGCTCAGGTTTGGCACGTCCTTACTCTGCATATGAATCCTCCCCTCACTGTTCCGCCCATTAAATCGTAGCCTGTCTTAATTGTCCTTTGCGCTCAAACTTCTCGTGTATAGTTTGTTTGTGGGCATAGTTCAATATAACACAAAATAATCAAGTATCAGCATTTACTTTCCTTAATGAATCAGGCCCTATGTGTGCTTTTTTTTTCCCTATGAAATCCTTTAGACCGCAGCCTAACGCAAAACCACCGACTATGCGCTCTTTTGACATGTCACACGATAGGCTTCGTGTGTCCAACAGATTGTTCAGAAGATCACAGGTTCCTCTGAACGATATCTGATTGAGGCCTATTTATGTAGGAGTGCAGTTTTTGGCCCATAAAGCAGCAGCTGATTGCAGCGATAGGAGATGAGTTTTCGGATCATTTTATGATCCTAATTCTGCTGCGGAAGCCTCTCCGATAAGAAGCTGACCTGGCGAAGACCGTTCCAGTGATAAAGTGGAAGGTTTCTCATTCTGGCCCCCGAGTGTCCTAACTGCCCATGTGCCAATAACTTGGAAAGATCCGTCTACCCATCGCATTTGCGGTACGGTGCCCATTGGTTTTGGCTGCTAACGCAGATGGCATTAGCAGTGTGTTCTACTCCACACGGCGTGTCTGTAGCGCTCGCTGGCCAGAGCCTCGTGTAACTGTCTAATGATACCGCTGATAATTTCACTTTGGCAGGTAGACTACAAGCTGTTAAATAATGCAGCCTCCCATCTAAATCCCACACAGGCTTTTCCGGAGCCAAACATTCGTTCCTCCGAGCCACTGGCAGCAGGAGAGAGAACACTTCTAATGTATTGAAGTTTCAGTTCATAGGCTTCTCAGCCGTGGGTAAAACACGATCCCTCTTTTATTTTAAGTCACTTTTATGTTAAAGTTTTTTTTTTGTTTTTTTTTGCTGTTTTGAAAAGTTGTCGTTATTATTCAGTTCACAGTGTGGTAGAAGGACTAGGACTAGATTGAGTTGGACAGACAGAGTGCTGAATATTTCATGTTCTATCAATATGATGGGTAGATCTCATCAGTCAGGTTCGTAAACAAACTCCCAGTAGGCAGACAACAGTTTTGCAGCATTTTGAAATAATATTGAACCTTGTGGTGTTGGTTAAAAACAAACAAAGCAAAATACATTCTCGGAATGAATATATAATATTTACCCTTTTGATTCTGATAAGTAACATGTTATTGCTGTAGTTACTATAATATTATATTCTGGAATGATACAGAACTATGTACAACATGACATTATGAGACCACGAATTAACTATACCGATACTTTAACTATACAATGAATTTGCGTAAATGCGCCTGTTCATAATGGCTCCTTAATGTTGGCAAACAAATATTGATAAGTGTTTGTTAGAAATGTCTGCAGACCTCCGCTGTATTGTGGAACGATGCTAGTACATTATATCAGTGACCTTTCTACCTGATACTGAACTTCAGATCGTCACTACAGCTTTAGAATGTTCATAAAAATAATCTGTAACTCTTTAATTACCAGCTTACTCTACTTAGACAGGTACAACTGATTGTTTTAGAGGCCATATGCATCCCTTGATAAATAATTATAATTATTCCCTTCTTTACCTTTTATTCTTTCTTTGAATTTTAAATAGTCTCCTACACTTTTTAGGTGTTCCGTATTTAGAATTTACGATTAGCAGTTCTGTTATTTCAGTCTTGTGCGCTTGGCTAGAGAGGGCAGAATAAAATGTGCCGTTAATCAGTTTAACGAGGCTTTTAATCATTTTAAGTCTTCTTACCAGGTGTGCAATTTTATGGACTTTTGACCCTGTAACCCTTTAGTATTACAATTACTTCTTGCATTTTGATTTATAGATTTTCAGTATGCGTAAAGGAGGACACCAAAATATGGACATAGCTCATAAGTGTCCCGATTTGAAGAGACGGGCTTGCGTGTTCAACGGGCACATGTATACTGTATGTGGCCGCAGAAGTAAAAGAGGGAGCGGGACACTAGATCATCCCCCCCCTTTTCCTTAAAAAGGGAATAATCTAGGTCCGCCCTTGCTGTCGGCTGGAATAGTCCATATGCAAACGGCGATTCAAAAGCTGCAAGATATGTTGCCTCATCTATCCACTAGGTATACGTGGCTGTCTCCATGGGGCGTGCTCCATTTAAATAATGTACACCTCCTTCCATTCCTCTTCAACATATACTTATACGCCCAAATCTATGTATGGACGCGCTATGGTGCACATGAGCAGTACGGAAATTTATGTTGTGTGCAACAAAAATGGATGTACGTCTAAATCTGATGACACCCTGTGTGTGTGTGTTTAGCCCGCCCCACCCCCCAATTAAAAGGCCTCAATGTGCTCTCACAACGGGGGGGGGGGGGGGGGGACGTAACCAGACCACATCTCGTAACAACGTAGCATTGGCTTAATAAAACACCTGCGTTATAGGTGGATAAATGTGAAGTAACTTGGGTTACATATAATTGTGTATCCAATGGAATGGTGTTTTTGTGTTAATAGGTGACCGTCACATTAATGCTGCAGAGCGGTAGATTATTGTAGCAGAAGCTTGTTAGACTGTAAGCTCCGGTGGGGCAGGTACTGATGGGAATGATTAAAATATTCTCTGTACAAAGCTGTGAACTATGGTGGCGTTATGTAAATAAAAGGTATAAAATAAATAACTAATGACAGTTCAGGCCTCCCTTAGAGATGGCTCCTGGATAACATGCCACTAAACGGTCTTCAGAAGGAGGATTCGTGCAAACCATCCTTCCTCTGCTCGGTATCCTGATGAGGAAATATTGGGTTGGAGAAATCATCAAAGGACAGTTGGACAGCACATGTATAGAGAACTTGTAGATGAGGAAGAGAAATGTGCTTCTGCTTCCTGTACATGTGTTAATCTTTATACTCAACCTACAAGTTACCCTGGTCGGTTGACACGCAGTTCCTAAATTATATCCTGACCCTTGTGGTTAACACAATGCAATCACTCCTAGAGGCTTATTCTGCTCCACGGCGAATCTGGTCTATTAGGGCATCTCTCGTCTTGATCAAATCGTTCGCCTGTTCAGGCCAATTCTTCGGAATGCCTGAGAAATACTGTCCTGATTATACGTGATAGAAATTGGGGGTTTCCTGGATTGAGCTGTTTCCGGTAGAGAAAACAATGTGATTTTAAAGGTATATTTGTTGCTTATGCACATTGGATGCAGCCATTTTCAGTTGTGTAGGCGCTATGTAAAATAGCTTCATAAACAAATCTTATTTGGGAAAACTTTTAAAAACCAAAACAAAAAACACAGTATCCTGCAAAGAATAGTGAAGTGTTTGTGCAACAGCTTCTCCTCAAATTGTGAGCAGTCTGGTGTAAAGGGTGGGGCTTCCAGGCCCGAAAACCACAGTTTGTGTCTCATCTCTCCATGGTGTATCTAGTTTTTTATGTAAATTCATTGGCTGCTTCATCATGAATATATTTATTTTCCTGTGCATCTATACCTCAGACTTCCAGCTTAATGATGTGTTGCCTTAGATTCAGAGTTTTGTTCTCCATCCGTAGATCAATCTTGTTCCTCCTTCACGGTACACACAGCCCTAGCAAACACCCATCTATTTAACTCTCAAAACATTCTAAAGCCAATTTATTTACTGTACTAATATGAGCTCAGGGATAAGTTATGTCCAGCGCCTGGTATCACTTTTTTTAGATTTCTGTAGAATTGCATCAATCTGCAGTGATTTTTGACAACGACTAAAAGTCCCGATCAGCGGATTCTAAGCACCTACACAATCAGATCTGTGATTTTGATAATCTGCTGAAACGATCGTGACGCTGTTCAAATTGTACAGACATCTATATTATATAGATATAGTAAGACGGTATAACAGGCAAAATAACTAATAAGTACAGGTAGATAATACAGAATTGAAGAAATGGACTCTTGGTTCATCAGGAAATAAATGGGACTATAATGAGAATATTGATTTTTCACGTGTTAATTCTTGTTGTATACACTTACATACAGACGGTCGTGAGTACGTGCGCACTTCTGAATAGACGCGACATCGTTCCATCGTTGATCATGAGTCTTAGGAAGTTTATAAAATGAAACAATACGATGTGGTTTGCTACGATAAAACATGATCGTGTGAGCGTTCACACTAATGCGATAGCTTACCGAATGGTCGTTTACCTGTGATTGGAGCCATAATTGTTGAAAAACCTGTAGTGTATGCCCAGTTTAAGGCTTGTACAACGTAGTCTCATTTTTTAGCTACAATTGCTCATAAAAAATAACTGACAGAGCAGAAACTGAGAGAGAAATACCAGGAGGTTTACAAGAGGAATAATCATCATCAGCTATTTATATAGCGCTACTAATTCCGCAGCGATGTACAGAGAACTCGCACACATTAGTCCCTGTCCCATTGGAGCTTACAGTCTACATTCCCTAACATATACACACACATACACACACAGAGACAGAGAGACTAGGGTCAATTTTGATAGCAGCCAATTAACCTACTAGTATGTTTTTGTAATGTGGGAGGAAACTGGAGCACCCGGAGGAAACCCACGCAAACACGGGGAGAACATACAAACTCCACACAGATAAGGCCATGGTCTGGAATCGAACTCATGACCCCAGTGCTGAGAGGCAGAAGTGCTAACCACTGAGCCATCTTGCTGCCCTATAAGTAACTGGGGTTCTCTGCTGTCTGCAACAGTGACTGGCAGTTTGGGTGGATAATTTGTGCAACGTGTGCCTGGCAATTGGGGGGATTTTTTGTGTGTAAAAGGTGGTTGTCCGTATGGGATATTTCACTGTGCCAACCGGGGGAGAGTGGTGTGATGTACTGCACCATATTTGGATTACAATATATAATTTCTAGTTGGGGATATTTTTCCGCAAGCAAATTTTTTAATAGGATTTGATTTGGGATTTAGCCATCTCCTAAAATAATGCGTCTGGAAAATCCGTAAATATTTGAATATTTGTTGTTGCTTTTGCCAGTTGACTCATCTGGTTCATTCTCAAATGTGAAGACAAGATTCAGAGAGCAAGAAATAGAAATGTTTCCCATTCTAGCATTGTCAGTGGTGTCTTTCCATTGTATAAATATTCATAGTATCCTAAGAAATATTGGTTGTACACCACATTTCCATAACCTGTATGGATAATTTCATGGTGGATGCACACTGCAAAATGCTTTGAAATATATGGAAGTTTTGTTGGTAGCATTAAATGTTTGTTGTCTGTGAATGTTGTATCGCCCCATGTAAGGAATTATTCCCCCATCCAGGCTGCTTCCCGGGAACTGACTGCTCATTTTCATCCGTTACTTGCAGCTAATGAGCCATTAACAGGCTGGTTTGTACATTGGATAGGTGCAAAACACCAAATGAATGACAATGTGTGTATAAGTGGTGACCTGATTGACGCAGAGTAGCCAGAGTTTGATTGTATTGTTTGTGTTATTGCTGTATGATTCCTTGTTGAGTATGATGGAAAGATCACAAGTTATTTTGTTATTCTCCGTTGTATTATAAGGTCACTGGCAGATGTAACCTACCTGCCTGCTACAGGCATTGTATTAGAGGGTTTAGTTTCCTGGCTGTTTACGTTGTCTGTTCTCTCACCATATATACACGTGCTAATTGGATCTCAGGCTGTCTCCCGATCACCTAGTTAATATAAATTCACTGACACAGAGTGACCTTAAAAGCCTCAAGTTGACAAATGATCGGAAAGCAAGTTCATAGATTAAAGTGAAATGTTTATACTTAATGTTACATTTCATCAGATATCTTGCAAGTCGTATTGTTTTCTGTATTATATAGTTTTAACCTCTGTTTACTGCAAAAGTCAGGCATTTTGTGGGTTTATTTCAATAAGAATGCAGCCTATCCGTTCACTAGGAACCAGTGACATCACTGAGAATGCAGCCTAATCGTTTACTAGGAACCAATGACATCACTGAGAGTGCAGCCTATCCGTTTACTAGGAACCAGTGACATCACTGAGAATGCAGCCTATCCATCACTAGGAACCAGTGACATCACTGAGAATGCAGCCTATCCAGTCACTGGGAACCAGTGACATCACTGAGAATGCAGCCTATCCGTTCACTAGGAACCAGTGACCTCACTGAGAATGCAGCCTAATCGTTTACTAGGAACCAGTGACATCACTGAGAGTGCAGCCTATCCGTTTACTAGGAACCAGTGACATCACTGAGAATGCAGCCTATCCATCACTAGGAACCAGTGACATCACTGAGAATGCAGCCTATCCAGTCACTGGGAACCAGTGACATCACTGAGAATGCAGCCTATCCGTTCACTAGGAACCAGTGACCTCACTGAGAATGCAGCCTAATCGTTTACTAGGAACCAGTGACATCACTGAGAATGCAGCCTATCCAGTCACTGGGAACCAGTGACATCACTGAGAATGCAGCCTATCCAGTCACTGGGAACCAGTGACATCACTGAGAATGCAGCCTATCCGTTCACTAGGAACCAGTGACCTCACTGAGAATGCAGCCTAATCGTTTACTAGGAACCAGTGACATCACTGAGAATGCAGCCTATCCAGTCACTGGGAACCAGTGACATCACTGAGAATGCAGCCTATCCAGTCACTGGGAACCAGTGACATCACTGAGAATGCAGCCTATCCGTTCACTAGGAACCAGTGACCTCACTGAGAATGCAGCCTAATCGTTTACTAGGAACCAGTGACATCACTGAGAATGCAGCCTATCCGGTCACTAGGAAACAGTGACATCACTGAGAGTGCAGCCTATCCAGTCACTGGGAACCAGTGACATCACTAAGAATGCAGCCTATCCAGTCACTAGGAACCAGTGACATCACGAGACATGAATCAATATGCTGAAATTCATGAAATGCCTCATGCCTCAGTGATGTCTGGTTTCTTGTGAATGGTTCATTTTAATCTCATGATATTACCTGAGCCCACAAAATAGTGTAAGCAATGGCTCAACCTAGACATACTGTTTTATTATGTGAAACACCTGGCACTTCATTCCTAATTAGTAGGAAAGTGTCTCTAATACCACTTACACCCTGCTGCCCTGGCAATATCCTGGATTTATGAACCCGGGACATGGCCGGGTGACCGTACAGGACACCCGGAAAATTCCTGGGTAGACCGTGTTCACACTGACCTTAGATTGGCTCCTCTTGTGATGTTTTTTTTTTTTTTTTAGAACTTTTCAATAAGTTTCGTTGAGACCGGCGTTGAAAAACCCCGATCTCGCCGTTCAGATTGGAGGCTGCCTGGGTAGGACCCGGGAATACCCCTCCAAAAGACCCGGGTCAGCCGACGCGGGAATTAGCAGAGGACCCGTTCACACTGCGCCACGACCTTTTGTCGTCTGGGCTTGCCCCAGCAATAACCCGGGTTTTTGAGGCAAGGTTATTATTTGCTGCTTAATAAAATCTCTTTATAATGGTAAAAGGAAATGGCAGTTTTGTTTCTACTCTTGGTTAATTCCCAATCCCAGTCCATTCCCTGCCTAGCTGGGTTAGACCACCAGGGTTGGGAGTATTAATGCCCCCAACCCCCTCACTTCAGTTCTATAACCCACAATCACAGGACCGGGAGGAATTGTAAACTCCAAGACAGTGTGTAATAAGGGAAATGTCTAAAAATAGTCCAAACCTAGTAAACGAAGGGAAAACACACAGGACATTTGTAATTAACTACACTGGCTCGTTAAACAGTTTGTTCCAGCATTAAACTGTCTGCACATGGCTCCCGCATCTGTACAGCAACATAGAATCCTAATTAGAGAATAGAGAATGTGTCTTTATCCCAGCGCTACATCTGTATGTAGAGTGTTTTGTCACTTTCTAATTATTAAATTATGTACTAATGTACTCTATTGAATACGTGCAATAAAGCCCAGGATAGGAAACTGGAGGTAAATTACCCAACACAATACAGCCGCTGTCAGAAATTAGATTTCATTTTGCACAGCGAGATTATTGCAGCGAGATAAAGTAGCGGAGAGAACACTTTGTTAGTGGCACAATCTGGTAGGGATTGGGTGTCTTCCTATACATTTAATGATGCATAAAATTTCCCATAAGTGTAAACTTAAAACAAAGGAATTGAAAAAAATAAATGACTTGGACTGTATATTTGTCTGCATTTTGTCCAATGGGCAAGTGTGTGGGAGGGGTTAGTCACAACTTGATTTGCATCATCTAAGACACCACCAGCTGTGCAACGACGCGTTTTGCGTTAGGTGGTGCTAGTGGCTTGAAGGCGCAATTCGATGGTGGGGTGGCCAACACTGCAGGAAATCTGAGAGTACTCCCCGAAATTCAGGAGTATCCCAGGCATTCCTGAAAAGTAGTCAGGTTAGTTTCTGCCATCAATAATACCTATTTTTGGAGACGCTCAGAAATGTTTAATTGAAAAGCAATGTATTACAGCGGTCGGAGGTTGGATTCTGATGTGACTGTTACATTCCTTAAGAGTTTACTCAGGACAGGCCATCGGGGGGTAAATGTATCATACTGCGGTTTCTTTAACTCGCGGTAGTTCGGCGAGATGACAGCTAAAATTTAAAGCAGCGCTGCCTTGTAAAGGCAAGTTTCCCTTTACAAGGCAGCGCCGCTTTAAATTTTAGCTGTCATCTCGCCGAACTCCCGCGAGTTGAAGAAACCGCAGTATGATACATTTACCCCCTGGTGTTCTTCGTAAATTATCTCCGCTGTATCTAGTATATTTTTGGGTTTATAAAACTCAGGAAAAGGTTGTGTAAAATCAGGGACATTGGTTAATGAGCGCCCCACGAAAGTGTAAAATCATAAGTTTGGGGTTTCTTTATAATAATATACAGCAGGGGAAAGTGTAGCCTCCATTACTCCCTTTTTAAAACTGTGCAATTATCATCACACAGATGAAATCTCACTTTATATGCAATAAAGATAAACCTGTTCAGCACACGCTTCACAGTTGTGTTTAGGCAGCTCTCCATGTACAAAGGCAGAAGCCAGTTTATCTCCTACCCTCTCTGTGAATTAAAGCAACTTGAGCCTTGCTCGCCCGCAGTCATAAATCAGAAAGGCTAAATAAGCTGCATGTCTCTGATGTCCTTTATATGCATGGGAGGCACGTTACAGTGAGATGTCCTGCAGCCTAAAGAGAAATGCAGATACTGTAAAAGATATAAAATATATATATATATATATATATATATATATATATATATATATTACTCATCATCACCATTTATTTATATAGCGCCACTGATTCCGCAGCACAATTAAAATTAATGGCGCTATTTCCCCGCATGTGGGGGTGGCCAGGGTAAATAATTACGTGCCGCACGGTGACTTAGCACTGGGGTCATGAGTTCAATTCCCAACCATGGCCCTTATCTGTGTAGTGTTTGTATGTTCTCCCCGTGTTTGCGTTGGTTTCCTCCGGGTGCTCCGGTTTCCTCCCACAATCGAAAAACATACTGATAGCGTAATTGGCTGCTATCAAATTAACCCTAGTCTGTCTGTGTATGTGTGTTAGGGAAAATTAGACTGTAAGCTCTTTTGGGGGCAGGGACTGATGTGAGTTCTCTCTACAGTGGTGCGGAATTAGTGACGCGCTATATATATATATATATATATATATATATATATATATATATATATATATATATATATATATATATATTATATATATTGACCTGCAATGTCACTTTAAGCTGTAATATATTTGTTTAGAGTTATTGCAGTGAGTGCAGGAAGGGAATGGTGTCTCGGAGTAAGTGTGGTTGACGTTTATAATATGATATATGAGGCTGCACGTTGGAAAGAGAATAATCCACGATCGAAAGGGAATAATCCAAAAAGGACTATGCACAACAGGAGTACTTCTTGGCTTTGTCATGCAGTGTTAGTATTATAATAATTTTTCCATACCACAGGCACATACCAAGGTCATAAACCAAGTAACCTACCCACCAACGGGGACATAGAATCTCCAACGTGTGCTCACCGCTGTGCTGCCTTCCATAAAACCATTCTCTCTGTGCAATTAGGTTCGGTTTTGCTGATGCGAGTCAGGAATTTTCCTGGTTTAATGAGCTATGTGAAAGTACATAATGTATAGATTATGATGGAGGTGCAAGGGATTCTGGGATGGAAGCTTTATCCATGCCAAGAGTCAGAAGTTCAAACCTATGAATCAATGGTGTTCTGTTAGGATGGGAATGACTAGTAATTGGGTATCGTGGTCAGAACACCAAGTTACAGACATTCAAGACAGTATCACAGAAGTATCAGGAAGACAGATATGTTTGGCTGAAACCCAATGAGAAATGTCAGGATTATTAATGACCCTCTAATACAGCCTACATCTTATAATGTACATATCGATGGGTCTGATTTGTTTTCAAAGTTGCCTATAAAACGGTTTGTTCCTCCGCTCTATAAAGTATTTGGATATCTGCTCTATGCCATGTACAGAATGAGCGTGCTCTGTTAGTGTTGCTTTCGTCCCCAACAAATAAAAGTTTTATAGAACTAAAAAGTGTTAGCAGTATGTGGAACGCTGATTTGCAAAGCTTCACGTCTACCAGGATCCTGTTTAGTCAGAACACCGGAAGCATTTTTACTTTAAGTTTACTTTTTACGTTGCTGTGGATCCCTGTTCTTTTTGTACGTGTACATTGCAGAGTTTTGTAAAGAACATTAGTAAATAATTCAGAAGATATATAGTACTTGGTGTACCGTATTACGTGAGTAGTTTTCTTGAGGAAAGACTGAATTTAATGTTTCAGGCATCGCACAAACCAGTCGTTATTTAATTATAGATAAGTGCAGATCTTTAACAGCTGCTCTGTGTAATGTATATACTCACGCACCCAGTATAGACGCCTTAAATCTATTTACTGAGCGTGTAAGACGCAGGGCTGGAGATCCCTGAATTATAGCCCTGTCTGAGTTACCAAACACATTTCATGTGGATGCTGAATTAAATGTAAAATGCAGAGCTGGCAATGTGGTTGGACAAACATCCTGGCGCTTATCCTGCATGCCTTCATTTCTGGAATTCCAAGAGCCGTTCTGCTCATCGCACGTCTTGAATCTGCCATGAACATGATATATAGTGGATATAAAAAGTCTACACACCCTGATGGAAATTGGTGTTTGTGATGTAAAGCCTGAAATCGTGTCAGACATGTTTCCACCTTTTAATGTGACCTTACAACCAACAAAATCCAAGCGGAAAAAAATATTTTTAGAAAAAAGTGAAACTAATAACCCTATAATAACATGGTTGCATAAGTATTCACATCCCATACACTAATTCTTTGTGGAAGCATTTTTGCTTTTCTTATAGCAATATCATTTAGATTAAGTCTCTATCAACTCTGCACATCTGGGGGTCAATGTTTTATGCTGCGTTTTTTTCAAGACGATATTCGGTGACTTTGCAGGGTAATATTTAAAACGGCAATGGGTTTCGTCTACGTCTTCAGCTTTCCGATAGAAGACAACGGGTTTCATGCCAAAATATGATATTTGGAGCTACTTGTTATGCCCTTTGACCCGACAAGATCCTCTGTCCCAGCGAAATAGCGTCAGTTCGTGATGTTACTACCTCCATGCTTCACAGTAGGCATTGGCGGTGTTCTCTGGTAGGTGAGCTGTCTCGTCTCTGTGCCAAAAATATCTTTTAGAGTTAAGGGTACAAAGTTTAACCTTGGTCTCATCAATCCATAATATATTTTCCCACAGGGTTTGGGATGATTTAATGTATTTTTTCTGTAAAATGTATATAGTTGTCCTTAAATTTTTTGTTGTCTTCCTGGTGGGACTTGTTCTCCTGTGTGGGATGTTCTGGTTCTGGCAATGTCCCTGTTATGTCACATTTTCTCCACATATTGATCATTTCAGTGTATATGGTACACGTAATGCCTTTTAAAATTATTTTATACCCCTCTCCTGATTGGTACCTTTCAACGATGACATGCCGTAGATGTTTTGAAAGCTCCTTGCGGACCTTTTCTATCCCAGTAGGATACACCCAAGGACACTGTCAGGAAATCCTACAGGAACAGCCGTTCTTAATTTGGGCTTAATAAGTCTTTCATTGTTAGCAGGTGTATGTTAATTACTATATCCATACATACATTATAACGATAGCTTGTTTTACGTTATCTTTGCAAATCATCATGATCAGCTATTTTTATATAGTGCCTCTAATTTCGCAGCACTGTACAGAGAACTCACTCGCATCAGGCCCTGCCCCATTGGAGCTTACAGTCTAAATTCCCTAACATACACAGATCGAGAGACTAAGGTCAATTTAATAGCAGCCAATTAACCTACCAGTATGTTTTTTGGATTGTCGGAGGCAACATGACCCCCCGGAGGAAACCCACGCAAACACGGGGAGAACACACAAACTCCACACAGATAAGGCCATGGTCGAGAATTGAACTCATGACCCCAGTGTTGGGAGGCAGAAGTGCTAACCACTGAGCCACCGTGCTGCCCACTAACGCAATACAATAAAATTAAAAAAATCTATAGCTTGCAAGGTAAATGGCAGTCGATGTGTACGCTGTAGGCATCCTTATCATTTAATTAGCAGTTGTAACAAGATTTATAAACAACAATTGAGGTTATAAGTAAGTTTTGACTTGGATTCTACTTTCAGCATCACAATGTACCAATGTAATAGGATAAGTATTGGGGTAGCGCGGTGCTAGGGAACATCTGTCTGTTTGTGTGGACCCTTAAATCCATCAGAACCTTTTTCTCTCAGTTACATGTGTTCTTCTTTAGTGTTAATGCATACAATGTTTGTTTCCAAAAACAAAGGGCTGGTGTGCACCACACCTTGACCTTGTTTTTATTAAGAGGAGATAACTCTTTTCTTTCTTTTTATTTTTTAATTACTACTTGTATGTTTACGTATGGAAATAGCAAAGATTTAGGCTTAAAAGTTCCCTGCATTGCTGGTGATATGAAGCGTGGTATCAGCCGTAGCTTCTGACTGGCGGCTGCGTGACCACCGTCCCATTGAGATTGTGGGCGGTGACATAAACTCCGGAATGTTCGTCTGCAGAATTCCTGCCATGTGCAGGACATAAACCCTAAACATTCCAGCCATTATTATGAGTAGTGGTCATCGTTAGTTTATTTTTCTTGAATATTTTGAATCTTCCTTTTTTTTTTTTTTATTGCATTTGTAGTAGTGTTTGACTAGCCACGCTGCATGCTCTTTCCCCGTCAAAATAAATATCATCCATCGACAAAAATAGAACAATGCAGCTTGGTTGCCAAAACGAAAGTAAAACGTGAACAAATATTTGAATGGAATTCCCAGTAATTTAGCCATAACAAATAAATATTATTTTCAAACTAAATCATTTCCAGTATAGTGTTTTCTACACTATATTTTCATACCATTCTCCATTTCCAATCTTGCATTTTTCCAGCAGAAGGAGCTGTTCACAAATAGAGATGGATTTTTATGTATAATCGTTAGTCAATAGTGCTTGGATTTAAGCATTGAAGAAACATTTAATACCTGTCTGTTTTCCCTCCGGCTCCTTTACACAGGCCACTGCTCTGAGAGCAGAGAGTTATCTCAGCATCTATTCCTCCAAATGGCTGTGTTTCCAGATGATTCATGTGTCCTTGTCAACAGTTTTTACTTCCTTTGGTTGCTGCTTGGAGACTAGATGGATTTTTCTGGACTCGTGTATAACATTAACCAATTGTACTCCTCCTGCGCTACCGAAGTACTGCGGGAGCAATAACAGAAGTCTATTGTATGTAAAACTGTTGAAGACAGTTGTCAGAATATTAGACTTACTATATACCAGCGTTGGGCAATAGACATCCGTAAGGGCACTCTGAGGCATCACCTCCGGCCCCCCAGCTTCTTTCTGCTTAAAGTTTGCTTCTTATAGGTTCTAATACTTGTTTAAAATGCCTTGCTGATAGGTTATTACAGATGTCTCTTTGGTTAAATGTATTATTTTAAAGTATTACTGACACTAAGGGTAATAACAGAACAGAGTAACACCCGGCCGAATAGCAAAATTTTGGTGTCCACTCTAGCCTCCTGGTCCCCCCTCGTCCCATGCGTGGTCCGAGGCTTACACCTACTGTGCATGCTCTTTTCAGCAAACGGGCTCTTCCTTGGGGAGGGGTTGGGGGGAGCCAGCATTGCACCCATTGTTGTTCCACCTCTGTGAAGGTTACAGTAAATCAGGTTTCCTATCACTGCTATATACAGACACAATGAGGCTTCAGAAAAGCAGATTCTTATCATGTTTCTCTTTAATTTTTCAGTTCAAGTTCTGACATTCTGCGGGATGTAGAAGAAGCAACGGCACTCGAAGAGTCAAATTCTGCCCGGTAAGTACCAGCCGCAGACAGACTTCTGCATTAATCAGAATATTTTATTGGCGGAGACCCAAACCAAGTTCCTAGTAATGTCTTTTCTCTTTGAAGTAGTCAGTCCACTGCAGAGGAATAAATTCACTGACCTAAAATAGCTCTGACATCCTTCCGGGCAGCCTAGGTTTTATATACGGCACTTTATTTGGTGGCGTTTTCATGAAAATTAATAAAGGGTAATGTTTTTTCAGATAGTTGCTGTATTGTCTATACACTGGGTACCTGGAGTCGTAACACCACACTTGGCATACATATGAACATCCCCAGACCTGGTACATCCATGGGGGTCTAGCAGGAGATTGGGATCCTAAGTGGGCGAGCTTTCTACTGGTGGTCCCAGCAGAACCTACATAGTGAAAGGGGCAGATGGCCCAAGGTTGGAACACCCACCAATGATCTGGGGTGAAAATGGGAGGGGGTTGGTGTCAAAATGATTTCCAGTTTTTGCCATGTCCTCATAAAAAAAACAATGTAACACTACGCTTACACCTTCAACATGGTGTTTTCTCTCTTCTGAAATCTTTTTCCATGCTGCTTTCTCTGTGTGGCTGAATTCTTTGTTGCAACAATTTTTCAACAAATCCTATCTCAAATATTGGAGTAGCCCTGTTTAATCCCCAAAAAGAATTCTACTAAACCTACAGTTCTAAGATGTGTAATGGGTAATAGTACATTTAATGCACATGAGTACATATGCAAGTACTGATTAACCTATTGCGTGGGCAGCTCCTGAATATCGAACAGCAATCCTATCACACTGGTAGGTTCTCTCCAATGCAGCACATACCCCTACAACAAGAGTTCCTGGCTCTTAAAGCACATATGATCTACAAAAACGTGTGTTGTGTGTTTTTTTTTTTGTCTAACTTTAAAAGATCAGTCCTTAAACAAGGACATTTTTGTAATTATTTCTACTTCTTTGCGGTTTGTTTTTTGCAAGTTCAGTGGGCTGTAGTAGGACTCCCTTTCTGTACACCTCCTTATGCTTGGCTTCAGAGCACGCCATGATGCACAGGTAACGTCAAGCTGAGCCCGTCACTGGAATGTTCCTGGAATGCGTTTTCCAGGAACCCTGGCCCAGATCCAGCCTGAGCATGATCCGTCACAGAGAGTGCACGCTCAGCTTTGACAGCGAAGCCGTTACAGCTACAGTACTGGAAGGAAACTTTAATGTATCCTTCCATCCAAATGGAGTTGGTGAGATAAGGTAAAGATGAATATCTTGCTTGCGCTCCTCCGACCCGTGATGCCCCTGGTCCCAGTTGGATGAAGGGGAAGCTCATGTTGATGGGCATTGACAACCCAGTTAGCAGTTTAAGAACAAGTATCTCCTGCCCGGATCAGTTGGAAGCATTTCGGCATTCGCTGGATTGGAGCAACCGTTGGTGAAACTTCTCTCCTAATTCCACCCAAAATGAAATGTTTATTTTTGATGGAATTATACTTTGAATCTACGGTTGTCTGCTTATAAGTAGACGTTTTGTTTTCCAGTACATGCACAGTCCGTAAACTTGTAAACTCTTCATTGTCGTTAATTAAAATGTAACTCCAAGAACTAAAATGCAATCTGCCAGTGATGCAGCACTTCTAAAAGAGTCCTGTCAATTAATTTTCCTGTATGAAGGTCAATCATGCAGCTTTATTGTGGTGCCCTATAATTTATAAATCATATGAGGGACCCCCCAGCCATCAGCTTGGCATGTCTAACGTTTTATGTTTCTTAAGCTTTTGCTGGGGTTTTTCCACCGTGTGAACCAATAACTAGCCCACTGTATCCGATATCCGCTCACATTAGGCCAGTGGGTGATCCTAACCATCGTTTATTTGATGAAACGCTCACCGTTTTCATGTGAGGACCACCCTCCGGTGGCTCTAACGTGCATTGGCATTTTCCCTGTAATTTCCTAAGAGATTCAGTGCAAAAGATTTTTTTGACTATATAGTAAATAAGAGATGTTTATTGATTTAATAGACTTCACTACAGAAAAACATAGACAAATGTAAATAAATTACATTCTGCTTTGCCAACTTTGCTGTATTATAAATAAGAGAAAGCAGTGATACTTCAGTTATTCAGACAGAAGTTTGATGTCCCTCATCGATACATAGACCCTATTGTGCAGAGCTCTCGTTTTTTGATTGATTGCATTGTAGACGTTAGACAGGTGACCTGAGGCTGGCAGAGCATGCTGGGCAATGTAGTTCCACAACAGCCAGAGAGATGCAGCTTGTTTAAGGCAGTCATCGTCCAAAGGAACAAAAACAATTATTAAACAAATACTCAAAAAAAAAAAAGTCTGTAATAATTGTCTGGTATTATGTCAGGGCGGCTAAAGTGGATATCTTAATGCCACCCGTTCCTGTGCCCAGCTTGAGGCCAAGAATCCCAACACGTGGTTGGCTCCTGACCCTGTGCCACTAATGTCTGGGGCTTATAGCTGAATTGGCCGCGATCGTTGCAGCTCTGAACTCTGAATCACAATAAGTAATTCCGAGGAAGTTAAATCAGCATTTCATGTTTGTTTCTCCACTTAGTCTGTGTGCCGTACGCAACTATCCTGACAATGTTTACACAGCAAACCTGGCAAAGTGCCCCACACAGAGAACTGTGCTGTGGGCAATGAGACGTTTGTTAAAAATGGGTTTATTTGAAGTGCCACTACATCTGAATCATGTGCTCTTCTAGTATGAGAAAAAAAACCTTATTAGACCATTGCAGAGATAGGTAAATATTTCCACACGTTGACTCTTGTATGCCGTTAAGAAGTCAATGTGTTATCAGTCATTTGTAAGAGGTTACGTGCCAATCTTTCAATTCCAGTGTGTAATCTGGTGGTTTGGCCCTATCGCCGAGTTACCAGATTTGGTCATGTCTGTAGAGAGAGACGGTTTCCACAACTTGATAGAACTCAAGATATTTTAACATACTATATATTTTGCAGATGAGCGTAAGCTACTGTTCTCTATTATCATTGTCTTAAAGAGGCTGGCTGTAGTGCCCGTCAATGGGATTACTGACAGGATGTCTATGGTGTGCAGGATAATCTCTTCCCTCCCCACAGTTGCAAAACGTCTAATATTTTAATTGTAATAAGCTCCTAAAGCTTTTACAACTCAATTTGTAAATGTTATGAACAGCTATTTTTTATATAAGGCAACTTGTTTTTAAGTTGCGTGTTTATTTAAGAAAAGTCTGTCCTTGAGTATGTAAGAGGTCTTTTAAGAGCCATCGTACAAGACTACTAGTCCTCTACTTAACCATCTCACCATGCAGTATACCTCACCCTCGCATCCTCCGTCTCTCCCAGTCTTGCTTCTTGCCCTCAGATCCCCTTACATTGGCTCACCCCCATGTGTCATCCGTTTGTCTGCCCCTTTCCCTTTAGATTGTAAGCTCTAGTGATCAGGGCCCTCTTCCCTCCTGTTCTCATTACCTATAGCATTTGCTTTGTTTGTCCTCTGCTGCTGAGCTCATGTGGCGCCCTATAAAGATTTTTATTATTAATAATATTCGTATCTGTTCAGCAAAGGTTTATTTAGATTAATGCTTTCAGATGTGCTGTCTTTAATATATAGTTTTAATATAAATATTTTTATTGCTCTGCTCAGCTCTGCCGTAGGAGATGTATTCTTCAGATCTCCAATGCATCGATTTTAGGGCTAAACTGGCAAATATATTTGAAAATGGGGTGACGTTTAGTCCTAACTATAGGTACTTATTCTTGTTAATGGACGGGTTTGTGCAGAAATTACTGCAAGACCAGCAGCTCAGTTAATTTATTCTTGATGGGAAACATGCAAGGTACACGACACAGCACATTGTTCAGTTACCTGCAGGGACCTAAGAAAAACGAGTTCAATTTCCGAGGAGACTTTGAGTGACGGATGGAGAAAGGGAAAGCGCTTTGTTACATTGCTGGCCCCGTATTTCACTATGATGTCTATTAGATGTATCTTTTCAATAGATACATTACCCCTGGATCTTCCTGTAGATATCTATGAGATACGGTGTCTTCTATATAAACCTCACACATCAGATGATTAAACAAACCACAGATCATTTCTTTGTCATAGATCAGTGGGAAAATATATAAATAGTAATCAAGTTTAAGCAATCCTTTGCTCTCTTGCAGTTGTAGAACTACAAGTCCCATCTTTTATTAGCCGAACGAGATTGACAGAGGCAGCTGGAACTTGTAGTACCACGGATAGCCGCAGTTTTCTAAACTTATGTTATAATATGTTAATGTTCCGTAAGTATGTAGGGAAAAGAGCCGTGCAATATATCGACTGAATGTGTTGTGCTATAAAGCAGTGCCTTTCCACTATGATTATACTGTATTTTCAGTTATATTCTCACTGTAAAGAGAAAATAGCTTTGAAGTTATGTTGTCTGGAGTGTAAAGTCAGTTTGTTTCCAACTATATTCAATCAGTGAAAAATTCATGAAGTAAGCTGCCCGAGGGTGTTTAACAGAGGAATACAATTCACACTTAAAAGCGGATTTTCGGCAGTTTCTTGAATTTAAAAGAAGATAACAATTTCCGTTCATTTTTCAGCAAGCGTGAGTAGAGTTAGGGGACTCCTCTCTGTCCCACGCTATGTTCTATGCAGTACCTGAGCGTAATGGGTCGTATAGTTGCTTTATAAACGTACAAGTGAGTCGTATTTCATGGCTGCTGTCAGGAGATTTGTCACCCTGGACAATCAATAAATCTCTGGTCTGTGCACACTTCATACACAGAATCACAACAAACTCTTTTTATTGCTAATTACACCTGGACAATCAATTTCTCTGCCGAGTTATTGTCACGCTGCTTGTAAGCAGTCGGCAGAGATAAAGTGCTGTGTTGTTTGAACAATTAAGTATCACAGAGGTGTAGACTTGGGTCATAATTCAGCAGTAGGCGCATAACGTTCTATACTGTAATATAGAGCAAGAGCTACCATTTTTCACTCACAGCTGATTAACTGCTCATATACGTCCTAGCCAGGAAAAGTGCATCTTATATCTATGTATTGTATTAGAGGTAACTGTACACTGACCATTCATTCGCAAGACCGCCACGTAGGCGCATGCTCACTGAGCGCCTCAGGTTTTCCCTCGGCATCATTAAGCTGTCAGCTTTCACTACATTGGCTCTGAATGATCACATGGGATCAGTGTCGTTGCCTTGACAACAACTAATTTAAATAACATCTAAGGCATTAATAGCACGGAAAGAGAGGGGCACAGTTTCATTTCTGGTGTTTCTAACACTGTTGTGTTAACAATTTAACAAGTATTGTTTTGCTACATCTCTTCTATTTTTGAAAACCGCATGTATCACTTTTGAAGTTGGGATTTATTTGCAGCATATTTGTGTTATGGGTTTTTGGTTTTTTTTTAACAGCAATTAAAATGTACCTCTGTAAGACTCACATTGGAGGTGGCATCCTGTATGCTTACCTTTATAATCGGCTTATTAACGCACTAGGGACAAGAGCCTTAGGCTGGGTACACACAGGTTTTTCAGCCGATTATCTGACCAATCGCACGATAGAGGACTGTACGGCCTAATATTTTATTAGTGTGTATGCTTTAACGATTATCGTTTCAGAGCACATCGTATTATTTAATTTGATTTTATAAATGGACTAAAAATCTCGTTCAGCGATGGAACAATGTCGTTCCAAATTTTGCATTGTGTACGCACTCATAACCAAGTCTCCATAGAGTTTACAGAGTCACAATCTTTTCATCATCGTCACCATTTATTTATATAGCGCCACTAATTCCGCAGCGCTGTACAGAGAACTCATTCACATCAGTCCCTGCCCCATTGGGGCTTACAGTCTAAATTCCCCAACATACACACACAGACTAAGTTCAGTTTTTGATAGCAGCCAATTAACCTACTAGTATGTTTTTGGAGTGTGGGAGGAAACCGGAGCACCCGGAGGAAACCCACGCAAACACGTGGAGAACATACAAACTCCTCACAGATAAGGCCATGGTCGGGAATTGAACTCATGACCCCAGCGCTGTGAGGCAGAAGTGCTAACCACTGAGCCACCGTGCTGCCCTTCAGCCGATGGTTATGATAAAGAGCACAGATACAAAAGTGGAAGCTGCTCAAATCAATTTATAGGCCATAACAGGTGCTGAAAGGGTGGGGTTATCCTGCAAGGAACATACACACAACATTTTTTCCCCCAGCACACTGCTATAGCCAGCAACAGATCTGCCATTTCTACTGTAGATAAAAATGCAAAAGTCTTTGTTGCACACATTTGCAAATGTATGTTTAAGCCATCCTGCCACGCCAAGGCGCTTTTGCATATAGGATGGTCCTACTCTAAACAATGAGAGTCCCTATATTTGGGCCATACATATGTGTTTTTAAATTGAGAGCTAACTTACCAAAGAGGTACCCCAGAAGCCTCCAAATAGCAATCCAATGTCAGCACTCCCCCTCAGCTACTGACACCAACATGCCTCTCAGACAAATACAAAAGTGGAAGCTGCTCAAATCAATTTATAGGCCATAACAGGTGCTGAAAGGGTGGGGTTATCCTGCAAGGAACATACACACAACGTTTTTTCCCCCAGCACACTGCTATAGCCAGCAACAGATCTGTCATTTCTACTGTAGATAAAAATGCAAAAGTCTTTGTTGCACACATTTGCAAATGTATGTTTAAGCCATCCTGCCACGCCAAGGCGCTTTTGCATATAGGATGGTCCTACTCTAAACAATGAGAGTCCCTATATTTGGGCCATACATATGTGTTTTTAAATTGAGAGCTAACTTACCAAAGAGGTACCCCAGAAGCCTCCAAATAGCAATCCAATGTCAGCACTCCCCCTCAGCTACTGACACCAACATGCCTCTCAGACAAATACAAAAGTGGAAGCTGCTCAAATCAATTTATAGGCCATAACAGGTGCTGAAAGGGTGGGGTTATCCTGCAAGGAACATACACACAACATTTTTTCCCCCAGCACACTGCTCAAGGTAAATTTATCAAGCATCTGCCAACAGTCCCGATTGGAGATTCCGGGCACAACAGGCTACTCCCTGCTGCCCCAAACCACATGAGTGTAATACCACATACAGTAATCCGCCCAGCTAGATATTGTAATACAGGTTTCTCCTGAAGTGGAACATAATATACTAGAACAGGCGCTGGATTCTGCTGTCAGAATCAATGCACCTTTACATTGTCAATGTAGGAATACAGAGTGCCAGCTCCCAAACTGTTTCCTTAAATTATGTATCCGGAGCATAACCTTCCCGCAGGCTCCAGTTCATGTTCAGGACACAAGGCATTGCCAGCATGGTGCCATGGTTTTCGTTTCCTACCCCAGGCTGAGAAAAACCGTTCCAGCATCGCATCCATCATTGTCTGCAGAGCACTCGATGCCAAAACACTTGTCTGCGTACAGCTCTCTGTACCGGAGTCAGACACATATTATTCCGCTACAAAGCACATAAAGTGCCAAGAGCTAGAAGCCTTTTAACCAGTCACGTAGGATTGTTCTTCACGCGTGTCATATGTGTAGCTGTACGTGTACCTGGCAGTGATATGTGCTCAGCTCAGGGAGAACAGACGCCTGGCACCAGGAATGAAACCTCAAAACAAGTCTGTAATTAGGACAAGTAAATGGAACAGGATGTGATCTGGTGTCTGTGAGGTGGGACAATGGCAGGTACTCCCAGCTGTCGGGAATACTGCTGTTTATGAAATGCTCCCTAGTTCCGGACTGACATTGTATTACATTTCAGTCTTTCTTCCCATCAAAGTTGAATTATAGGACTAAACAAAATGAGTAAACACCCCCACATACGATTTTGAAATTCATTTTTTAACTTTAGTCACCACTTTATAAAAAAAAGAAGTATTTGTATATTATTTTTCTATATCCGTTATAATTTTAAACTTTTTCTCTAATTGACTTAATTTACTCTATTATAGTCACAATACAGATTTTGGGGGGTTTTTTTGTCTGCACATTTTTATTGTAACAAAATTTTAATCATTTTTGTTTTGTCATTTGGATCCTATATCTCCTATGACTTTCTATGACTCTCCTATCACCACTTCACACTCCCACCTGACTAGACTCTCCCCTAACCTCCAATCTTTCAAATGCTTCCACAGAACACACCTATTCCGCCACATTCTAAAACATCTCCCTCCTCGCGCTCCACTTTCCCCGTCCCATTGTTTACCAACCCCTATTGTATTTGTTTGTTTCCATGCCCCTTCTAAACATTTAGGTTTTGCGTGCAGCGCTCTCTCTGCCTCCTGTCCTCACCTCCTTGGCCTCTTGTAAAGGTTTCTTTGTGTTGTAAGTTGTGTCTTCTGCTAGTGTGTGTTCTGTTGCTCCGATATTTATGTGCATTGTGTTCTGTCTGTGTATTGCTGATTGTACGGCGATATTGATTAGCTGCATCGCCCCTGCTGCTTTTCTTTGTGTTCTCTCGGACGCGGCTGTATTTCTATACCTTGTACAAAGTGTTTGTACGTACGTTCAGCTATGCGCCCCAGCTGTGTTGATCGATCCACCGATAGATCCTGTTACATGTGCAACCCAGCGTCTCCTTTGTACATCAATGCGGGGGGTCATTCAGGGATCCCTGAAACTTCCATCCAAATATGTTTTATTGCCCTGCAGTGAAAAAGTAAAGTGTTAACTATGCAAAACCTTCCCGGCAGAATCTAGAGATCACGATGATGAACATGTCAATATCGCAGGTCACAATCAAATAGACAGTTGTTTCTTTTGGTATGAGAGGATGAAAGAAGAAAATCTACGCAGCGAGGAATATAAAAACACAGCGGCCTCCAAGATAAGCAGCTGGCCTCCAGATATTAATGCCCGGAGCTAGCAGGCACGTATCTTCTTGTGAACCACTTCCATATGTCTGGACATCTTCCATGCACATTCATGGTTACCGTGCGCAGGACGCAGCACCGTCCCTAGCGCACGTTCACCTTTACGGCGCGTCTCGATGCTCCACTCTCTATTCACAATGCCGTCTCACACCAAGCAGGCAGAGCTGCCTTCTTAGGAGACATCTAACACAAGCAACAAAAAAGTACTTTTTCTAAACTGATTTGCGGTCATTTGCTGCCTCTCTAAGCCTCTGTAGTTATAGGACCACCCTGCAGGGAGACCCCTGGCGCTGTGAGACACGTGACATTAGTAAGATGCTGCTGACTGGTAGCGATCTGATATCCCAGCTTGCTGTGTGCTTTATCCTAGATACTGAACGGCATCTGTAGCTGCGAGTCAGGGATTGCAGTAAAATTTGCTCTCCCGTCCGCTGCAGCAATCTTTTATTTCCCCTTATTTGTTTTTTTTTCTTTTTTATGATTCATCTTCCTGCTGCTAGGAGACATGACAGAAGTTGTGACTTGGTCAGTGTTTCGGATGCGCTTCATGACTTCCAGTTTAATTCTTTGGTTAAACATTGTGTTTGCTCCTTGTGTGTTGCTGAGCAGTCTGTGTTGCTTGCCAACTCATTGTCTGCTACAGTATAACACTTTACATCTTCATTGCTGCTGCCTGCCTGTGCTCTATGCCCTACCTGTGCCCTCGTTGCTACAGTGTACGTGTTACCTCTTTACCACTGCAGCCTGCCTGTGCCCTGTCTATGCCCTCTCTGCTACAGTGTATGTGTTACCTCTTCACCACTGCAGCCTGCCTGTGCCCTGTCTATGCCCTGCCTGTGCCCTCTCTGCTCCAGTATAACACTTTACATCTTCACTGCTGCTGCCTGCCTGTGCTCTATGCCCTACCTGTGCCCTCGTTGCTACAGTGTACGTGTTACCTTTTCCCACTGCAGCCTGCCTGTGCCCTGTCTATGCCCTCTGCTCCAGTATAACACTTTGCCTCTTCGCTGCAGCCTGCCTGTGCCCTGTCTGTGTTAGATTAAGTCCAGGCCATTGTCCGTCCACAATGACGCATCGTCAGAGTTTAGTTGGGGGTCTAAATAAAAATGCAGTGATCTGATAACTGGCATTTGACGGACATGAATCTCCTCTTTTTTCCCGCTGGCTGAAATATAAAATCTGAGAATAGGTCTTGGAAACAAATCAGAGTTTTGTTAACCAAAGGAAATGTTATATAACTGGGCATGACGCTAGAGAACATTGTTTGTTTGTTTTTTGTCACTGTGCCCACTATCATATTTACTAGCATCGCTTTTGTGTTCCGGTATTCAGAACGCATCTTCCATCCACATGCGTCCATTATGAGTGAATATACTGTAAAAAGCTAACAGCAAACTCCAACCGCTAGTAAAGACACATGCCCAACGCGTTTTCCCTTACTTGCCAACATTGAAAACTACTAACACAACGCCATTGGGTGCCTGGCCTAATGGAGTTTTTTGACTTCTGCCAGTTACCTTTGGTGTAGTGCGCCTCACCAGAACAGATCTGATGCAGAGGCTGTTATTTAAATCCTTTAGAGCTGCGATGTCTGATATCAAAACAGACAATATATTGACAATTGTTTTTATTTTGCTCACTGTTTGCCATCATCTACTACACTCAGTGAAAATAGCGGAGAGGTTGTGAGAGAAGGATATAAACATTTAAAGATAATTACTTGGAATGGGCGTATTCTTTCTCAATTCCTAAAGCAGCGCTGGCTCTAACTACTGCTCCCCCAAATACAACCCCCCAGATATTCAGGCAACAAGTAGCAAATAGACAACAAGAATTAATCCCAGTGGATTAATAGAATTCCCTCAATGCTGAATTAGGAATAGCAGCTGGAAGCTCTCCAGTAATGGATGTATGTATTTCTGATTGTGCAATAGTTTAACCTTGAGATCAACAACAAGGACGGATAACATATGCTGAATAGTTATAATGAGAAGTCACTCTGGGTTCCCCGTGACATGCGAACGAGTAGGAACAGGCACGCGTGTGTGTGCATGACTGCAGAACGGAAGACCAGACTTGCAGCCATATCTTTACTTGGCAAAGCGCTCTCTGAAAAGGTCACTTTCTAAACATGTCAAATAGAAACATTTGCTCTAATGTCAAGTCCTTTTAGCTTTTTTTTTTACAAAAAAAATAAAATAAGCAAAATCACTATAAACCTCTTTCGGCTTAAAGCCAGGACTTTCCATCCATTCACAAAGAAAACGATATAGACATATATATAGAGAGCGTGAGGCCACTTACCGCTTGTTCTCTATCGTCACATGACCAAATCCGCCGTCCCTGTAGCTCCACCCTCAGCCATTCGCTGTGGTCACACTGCGTAGTCCCAGCTGTTTAAGGACAGGACACCATCCTATCTTTCGACCACATGATCTTTTACCACAACTAAACAGACGCTGCCATAATGACTAGGAGGTTGACTGCAGTTCCACATTACAGATTTGCCCCTCAAAGGGGAGATTCAGTTCAGCGACGGGTGTCTCCGGAACATCCACAGAGACCCATCGCTCCGTTATGGCAGAAATCTCCGCTCATATTTGCTCTCATCCCGTAGAGGCGCGCAGAAAAAATTTAGCGGAGATTCCTATTGCAATGGCTGGAATTAGGAGTCCGTCCTTGGAATGTGTCTAATTTTCACGGTTGACCAGTTGCACAGTTCAGTCCATCTTAGTCCCATATATTTTATGCCATTGTCTCTCAGTGTGAATGGGAGTCATCTTTCCGGGTCTAATGACCCCGGGACTCTTGCAGGGTTATTCCCAGGTCCGCCCCAGATAGTCTCCAGTGTGAACAGTGCGACCCGGGTGGAGACGATTTAAATGACCTCTTATTTGTCAGCCAATCAAAGCTCCTCTTGTGATGACTCACACTTATTGCCAGGGCAGACCCGGGTTCAGTATGAACGGGGTTGACCCGGGAACTTCCTAGGTCCAAGGTGCAGTGTAAACGGGGTCTGATGAGTTTGGGATGCTCTCAGACGCAGCAGTATCCCAGGTTCAAAAACCCGGGATATTGCCGGGGCAGCAGAGTGAAGGTGGTATAAGTAATTGTCAGAGGTGCAACATGATCAGGAACAAGTGTTACCAGCTCACAGGACAGCCCACACCAATAGTGACAAGCGCCTAATTTGCATACTCCAGCCTTAGACATAGCAAGAGTAAGAGAATAACCAAAATCGCCCCATGTTACATAATGATCCTACAGAAAGGGGCAATAACAAAGATGGAAAAATTATAATGATATAAAATCCCTCCCAGATTGGGCTGGGATTTAAATCTTCCATCATCTCCAATCACAGTTTAAATAATAAAAAAAAAAAGCAAATCGGAAAACATTTCAAAAGGGGAATGTGGTAATGTAATTGCGATACATTGTTTATATCTGCTGCCTTTTGCCACCCTGTAAACAATCCAAATCTCTACCAGATCTGCAAATGTATCACTGTCAGTGACATGAGAGATGTCTGCTTAATGTATGTAATATGAGTTACCCAAACAGCCACTCTCTCCTTCTCTTCTCTGGCATTTGGAACAGAGCCCAGCCGCTCGGTTAATGCAGTGGCACAAAATGTATCTAATAACTCCTCAGATCTTGTATTTGTTTTACAGAGTGGATACAGTTTTCAGAAATGAGATGCGCGCTTTCCCCTCACCGCACACAGACTGTCTGCCACGTGCCGTTCACTGATATCTGACAGATGGAGTAAGTCCTACCACATGGTTGGATGGAAAACCTCTCCGATAGAACCTGCCATTTTATCATTAAGCAATGAAAATAAAAAGACGGCATTGCTTGCTGCCAGTGCGCTATTTAGAAAGAAAAGACAAAAAGTTTGTTTTGACCAGATAAAAAGGGAGCCTGCAAATAGCCCGACCTTTGGATGTACAGTGCGGATTAACAGTACATTTTTGTTCCACATTAGCTTAATCCGAGAGATATCAAGCAACGTTTTATGTATATGAGCATATATGGAATACACAAGATCTCTTGCCATTGATTGGACTGACACTTAAAATTAAAATTTTAAGATGCAAACCATGAAGGGAAAACATTCAGTTCAGTGTTAGCCTGAGATTCCACAACAGATGTGAGTAAAGTATTCCTGATCAACACTATTAAAATAAATTAAAAACCTTTGGATAAAAATAAATATATGAATTAAACCGTTTAGTCTAGTTTTTGTACAGGTGCAACACTATGCAAGTGGCATGTTTGAGGACACATCATGACTGGGGCAGCCCTACTGACAAACTACTGTCTAGTCCTCCTCCCAAGTGTCGATTCATTATCATTTTCTGAAGGAACTATGAGAAAACAAAATCGGGAATGGTTTGTTGTTTTAACAATCTCATGTTTGAGGTGTGGCTCTCCTGGGACGGATTGCCTGTTGAGAGTGCCCACCGATCAAACAATTCAATACCCAGGTCTGGAAATTTACTAATGATTATCTGCTAAAATTACCTTCCTCTGACTCCAGAATAGACTATATTGGGGAATCTTACCAAGGGACATAAAAACATTGAAAAGGAGTTAAACAAAAACAAACCCTGTTGTCCATTTCGTCAACGGCGAGGAAACTGCGCTTCAGATTTGGGTCTAGAATACTTCCCCTTCTCTTTTGTTGTTCCAGGAAAAGCTGTTTCACATGGATTGGATAGAGTCATTTGAGTTACTGTTAAACAGCATCTCCGAGTTAAACCACAACTTGAAGAATTTTAGGCAAACACCATATATGTCTCTTTCAGAGGAGCACAGAAAAGATTCCCAGAGTATTATTATGTAAAACATGTTAATAATATATAAAATAAGAGCACTGGATGTGTTGGTGTAGCCCAGATACTAGATTTCCAGTTAATTACAAGGTTGTTATCCTTAATTTCATCTTTTTTTTTGTTCTACATGTACTTGGTCATATAAACCACAAGTTATTTCCCTAATAGATGATTACGTGTTGGTGTGAAAAGTGGGTAAATTATTATATAGCACTATGAATTAGTCTGGTGAATCTGCATTAAAATTATATATTTCTGTGAAATTACATTCAGTCATTTCTTTGCATCGTGTTTCATTTAACAAAACTTTACATTTTATACAATATATAGTTTTCTTATGGTTAATTTATGGTGTTGAGTATTGTGTTCTTGCTGTTACAATGTCTCGCGTTACAGCAGTCATAAAACTACAACTTGGAAGAGATCAGCCATGATATAATAAGAGTACGTAACAACTACAGTACGTAGTCACTACCAAACAAGGCTTCTTGCAGCACCTTCTGTCTGTCCACTCTTATTTTACATAGATCTCTGTGAAGTCAAATCTGTAGCTTGCAAAGCTATAGTGTGTTTCATGGTTTTAGTAGACTTGACTTATGTAATGGAAGAGGATTGAGTCGGGGAAAAGAGTGCAAAACACATCTAGCGCAGTGTTCTTTCGTACACAGAGGTTTGTGAGTACCAAGCACCTCTTCTCTGTTTCGACCGCGCAGCAAATACCAACCCAATACAATCTAAAGAAAGAGATAGAATCATAAGATCTGTCCCTTGTTCTGAAGACAAAATGATTACATTTTAATCGGGAAGCCACTTTATCATTAATAAAGTATAGTAGCATTCTGCTCTGTGACGGCTCCGTGTTCTCATAAAGTTGACTTGCTGAGTCTGTGTCATGTCAACAGTCTAGTTGTTCCTTCCAATTACCAAGCTGGATACAGACTATAATATTTACTGTTCTCATTGTGCAAGCTGACATTCACAGCTCAGTCATCCCATTAGCCGCAAAAGCAATGTTTGTATCCCCGCAGGAGGCTTCTCCAGGGTCGTACCCTTGATACGCCAGTCGTCAGTAACCCTTCTCCATCAAGATATGTCATGTAGTGATAAGTACAGGCGTGCAGCTTGGGAAGAGGCACTGCTAAGGGGGAGCGACGTGTTAATCCTATTTCCTCGCACAACTAGTTCGCTGTCCCATCGCCTACTGAAAAGGCAGAGTATTTTTATTTAGCTGGAAAGGAACACAATTAATAACTTGTGTTTTAAGCCTTGTGAATGTCTGCAGTGATTGTTGTAAAATTCTCGCATTCCAAGTTCTATCAGGTTATCCTAATCCTGCATTGTTTTATTGTATGTCACTCACTTAGGGCTCATAACCCCTGGAGAATTTTTTTTTCAATGCGTTTTATGTCTACCTTTAACTACTAAAACATACGTAACTGGTCGTACACTAGAAGCCATTGTTCCCAGTCTTCCGACACCCATTTGTGTTTTTACTTGTGTTGCATTTTTCGGAACGCCACTTGTTCTATTTTGTTTTCTCTACTGCTGGTAACCGTCTTGGGAAGCCCACACTGAGCTCTATCGCACTACTAAAAATGTTGTTATTGGAAAAGATAACTCAAAATAACACCAGTACCTAAGAGGCCTTCAAGAGCGTCTAACATACTGTCACTGTAGTTTGCATTTCCATATTCAAGTATGATTTGGTGTAACCTGCTACATAAGAAATAATGTTTCCATTGATTTTCAAGCCATTTAAAATGCTTCAAGGGGACCGTCTCCGCATCTGAAGATTAATTGATGATCTTCAAATTATGCAATTACCTCTCCAGCGTCACAAGATCACACAGACCAGGCTGGTTAACAGTGTAGTTTTCAGTATGTTGGAAGCATATTATAACTAAATAGGACCAACCAAAAACTTTGTACTGGAAGATGCAGCAAATTTCACAGATCAAGTATCTAGAATAACACGGTAATAAGTGCTGGTGCTATGACAGATCAATTAGCTGGTGTTATTAGTTTAATGGCCTGATCCGCTGCTGTCTAGGACCTTGACCCTTTGTCCTCGGTGATGAGCAGATTTGGATGTAATGGAGCTAGCGCAGGTATTGTGCTCAACAATGTGAGGATGAATCACAGACCTGTAATTACCAGCTGCGAGCTGTAATGAGTCGGCTACTTTATCATTACTGAATCACTAATGATATTTGCAGCTAGTAATGAGGATATACTATATATATATATATATATATATATATATATATATATATATATATATATATATATATATATATATATATATAATTCTCTTTATACTAAGCAGCAATGGCTACTATATCTAATTAGGAAAGCTTATTTCACTGTAATAGGAGGTAAATAAAAATATATAGACCCCTTGATGTTTACAGCGGTTCCCTGAATGAGCCACTACCAATGTTTCTGAGCAGAATAAATACAGGACATATGTTTCCGGTTTAACATCTATGAACCACAGATCTGATATTCTTGGCCTTACATTTTATATCGCACGTTTGTCCACTTAACATGTGTTTCCAAGACGAAAATATTTTGGAAGCAAATCATGTGCTTTTAACTGTAATGAAACAGTAATGTTTTGATCATTCAAGACTTTGAAGTCTTGGTTTTCTTAGTATTCGTTTTAAAGTCGAACCAAATGGGTTCCAAGACCCAAGATGCTGGGACATAGCGCTGAGAGTATAACGTGTTGTTACCGTCTAGGTCCCTAGACAGGTGTTTGGGTGAGAGTGTTATCTTTGTCATTTTGCTAGTATTAATTTGACAATGATATAAAGAGCACTGGAAGGATTTGGCAGGCTATACATAGTATATATTGGAAGAAGTCTATATCAGTGACTGATAATCATTGTTCTGTGAGGAACCCGTCCTCAGACTGCATCAGATTTTCAGAATTCATCCTGTCCTTCTCTGACGCCCTCTGTTGTGCGCGGAACCCTTCCCCCGATGCCCTCTG
This sequence comes from Mixophyes fleayi, assembly GCF_038048845.1. NCBI lineage: Eukaryota > Metazoa > Chordata > Amphibia > Anura > Limnodynastidae > Mixophyes > Mixophyes fleayi. The sequence goes on from NC_134409.1 coordinate 136,217,567, forward strand.
TTGTGCGCGGACACCCTTCCCCCGGCGCTCTCTGTTGTGCTCAATACTCTGTCCTGCGTGCTGAGCTATTTTTGCTTTGCATGAAGCACAACATTCATTGTCCCCATGTTGGTTGTCATTTGTTTTTTTGTGACATCTGAAGCATACTTTATATTAGGGAAGCAGTGATTAATTCCCGCCAGTCAAAGGGTGAGATCAATGTAATTGCAGATGTGTAATGTCCTGCTAAGCGAGGCTTTGTCTTTAATGCTCTCTCCTTTGTTCCTCTGGTTTTGTGGAGCTAATATTTAGTGAATAAAACAGGTGCAGGTACAAGAGCCGTCTCTGCTGTGATTGAAGCCACTCAAACCGTAGACACGCAGCAATGACTAACAAGTGTCCTTTCCCTCCCACACAAAGCTGTGGGAGAAGACGCTCACCTCTGCTGCCCCTCATTAATGGCTCAGAGCTATCTCACGGCACAGTCTGTGCTGAATTTTAGATAACAGAACCCTCTCCTAATGTCCACACTAAGTGCACTGTAAATCGTGTGTTCAAATTTAACATTTAAGCCACTTTTCTAAACAAAAGCAAACAAAAAGAAAGTAAAACTTAAACATGATTTTATGTTCTAGTAACAAACATTACACACTATAAAGGGGAACAATATTAATACAGCATATTAATATTCTTGTTGCCAGATAGATATTTGACAGGTTGGTCTATATATTCACCAGTTCAACTGTAATGTTTTTTTGTATAACGATAGATCCTCTTGGGAGAAGGTATACTGTGACTATGGCCAATTATATCCCGTACCACCCTGACCCTAAATTATAGACTAAAACTCACTCCCCCCAACTAGATAAATGGAGGATATGCCCAGTCCGAAGCCCCTTCTATAGGAAAATTTTGCATTTCAGAACTCAATTTTGTTCTTAAGTTATACAATTTTATACGGTGTTCCTTAATAGACACACCGTTTTCGGGGACAGATTCCTGAGCGGTGACTCACCCGTGATGTCATCAGAGGTTTCCCTCGGCATAGGGAATTCCCGAGCGCTGCAACTAAGGTTTGTCTGCCCCTCCGCCTTCCTCTGTTCCTCATCTGAGAGGTGCTGTGTAACCTGGATCCAACGGTGGCTGGGAGTTTAAGAACCGGAGACAGGCTAACTGGTTACAACAACCGTAATTAAATGTATAACAAAAAATTGTTTTAAAAAAAAAAAAAAAAAAAAAAAAGTGGGAGGACTGATGTACTTTTGGGGTAACTCTCTAGAGTTCTACTAATTCAAAATAACTATGGGAAGAGTTAAAGCCAAGTAGTTTGAGTTATAGCTTTGCATGTTCAATTCATCTAAAAAAAATATTAAGTATTTCATTCACTATAAAAAGATCTATCCAGAAAAAAACTTCACTACAGTACAGTTGTTACAAAATATTAGTTTAAGGAACAAGTGAGGCCTAGTCATGAGGGTATAATAGTCACACAGGGCCCCCAGTTGGACAGCCCTGGTTTCCTTCATCTAATAACGATTTTAGCAATATGTTACCTCCCTCTGAGGTCTAAGTTGGATAGCGGATATCTGTGCTGTATTTTTCTACTTTATGTTCTGTGTTCTAAATACATTTCCTAATTAACCGTAAGATAACTTAACACTGACACTTTTTGAAAGAAAATTGCTTTTACCTTGGTTGTGAGGTCGCTCTGTAATGTGTTCTATGGCACTTTAATATTTATGTGCAAGAGCAAAACATTTAAGGCTTTTACCAGCTTGCTTTATTGTCGTGGGGAAATAAGTATCTCAACATTTAAACTCGCATTGCTTTAGATATAATGTAACAAATGTGTATGTTACATAAATCCAAATCTAGATAATGGCAGCCGTAATTCTAAAGCGTATTTTAATTCTATACTAGCTACATGAGGCAGGGATATTTCTAAATTTGGGATTAGTCACTCGGGGTAATCGACAAACTATACACCTGTGGTGAAGCATCTCAATACGCCTTACTGGTTCTAAGCATTGGGTGCGTATCCTGAGAAAAATGGGTGTGTCAAAATAGTAGGTGTGGTTTCCTATTGACCAATCAGAGTGCAGGAAGCTGTCAAACTTTCCTTGCCAGTATGTTGACAAATAACGTGGGGCAGCAGATTGGGTAAGCCAGTAATTTGGGTCACCACCACGGAGATGGCGTCTGTATTATATCACCAGTAGCGTACTGGGTGTTGTGGGGCAGGAAGGGCTGCGTTATAAAAACACCAGAGATTTGGGGTCTGTATTTTATCATTGACAGAGATGTGAGAGGGAAGCTAAATTATAAAGCCACCAGAGATCTGGGGTTTGCACTTTATAGTATCCTTCAGTATCCTGCTCTATGTGTTGTATATAGATCTTTAGAATGCTCTGTTACTAGAATGCTCTCTACGTTGTATATTTATTATTACGATGCTCTCTCTGTTGTATATAGATCTATAGACTGCTCTCTGCATTGTATATTTGTTATTATGGTGCTCTCTATGTTGTATATAGATCTCTAGAATGCTCTCTGCTTTGTATATTTATTATTATGATGCTCTCTGTGTTGTATATAGATCTCTAGAATGCTCTCTGCTTTGTATATTTATTATTATGATGCTCTCTATGTTGTATATAGATCTCTAGAATGCTCTCTGCTTTGTATATTTATTATTATGATGCTCTCTGTGTTGTATATAGATCTCTAGAATGCTCTCTGCATTGTATATTTGTTATTATGGTGCTCTCTGTGTTTTATATAGATCTCTGGAATGCTCTCTGCTTTGTATATTTATTATTATGATACTCTATGTTGTATATAGATCTATAGAATGTTCTCTGTGTTGTATATTAGAATGCTCTCTATTTTGTATATAGATCTATAGAATGCTCTCTGTGTTGTATATAGATCTCTAGAATACTCTTGGTCACTAGAATGCTCTCTGTGTTGTTTGTTTATTATGATGCTCTCTATGTTGTATATAGATCTATAGACTGCTCTCTGCATTGTATATTTGTTATTATGGTGCTCTCTATGTTGTATATAGATCTCTAGAATGCTCTCTGCTTTGTATATTTATTATTATGATGCTCTCTGTGTTGTATATAGATCTCTAGAATGCTCTCTGCATTGTATATTTGTTATTATGGTGCTCTCTGTGTTGTATATAGATCTCTAGAATGCTCTCTGCTTTGTATATTTATTATTATGATACTCTATGTTGTATATAGATCCTTAGAATGTTCTCTGTGTTGTATATTATTAGAATGCTCTCTATTTTGTATATAGATCTATAGAATGCTCTCTGTGTTGTATATAGATCTCTAGAATACTCTTGGTCACTAGAATGCTCTCTGTGTTGTTTATTTATTATGATGCTCTCTATGTTATATATAGATAGATTTATAGAATGCTCTCTCTGTGTTGTTTATTTATTACGATGCTCTCTATGTTGTATATAGATCTATAGAATGCTCTGTGTTTTATATTTGTTATTATGATGGTCTTTAGAATGCTCTGTTACTGGAATGATTTCAGTATTGTACAGCTTTCACTAGGATAGTCTTTACCTTGTCCTATGTAGTATTTGATTATAGCACTTTGACAACAACGTTTGATACATTTCATTGGCTATATTAAACCACACTCACATTAGACAAACCACCACCTACATGGTTTTTGTCACAGCCATTTTTCAATTGCTGTGTGCTGGTAGAAAAGCCTGGGCTACCTGTTTGACCTCCAAGCCAAAAGTTGCAATCCCTCCCCAATGCTTACCATAGTGCTACTACACCACCAATCTCTGCCTTCCCTCAAATGCTACAGTGCTCACATCTTGTAGCGGTGGGTAACAGTCACTAGACAAGATCCCCACCCACCCCACCTAAAATGACTGTGTGCAGGGGGCAGGACCGGTGACATACCTATGTATCTTAAATTGTCAGTTTAATGGATTTGATATACTATTTGAGCAAGATCACTAGCAAAATGTAAGCTGCTTATGTTTCAGTAACGTGCTCAGATTTATGTGCATCTGTAATACCTTGAGAGAAAACAATATTTGGAATTGCGAGTTGCTATTTGAAGGGAACCTGTTAATTTCTGCACCCCTTGTTTTCTGTCCCGCTGAACAAGATCCTACTTTGATTTTCATTATTTGTCTATTACAAAACAAAAATCCAGCGAAGCATGAAAGTAAATTTATATTGCTTCCAGCCAATTAACTATATTAATCATTTGGGAAAGTTTGCAGACCTGCACAAATATTTGTTAATACTTAATCTATCATGCTGGACCATCATATGTCTCCTCTATGTATAGTTTGCATTTGGCATCCGATGAGAGACGGAGATTTAAACAATGATTTATTTTAGAACGCAGAGTGACAGCTGGAAATTCTTATATAAAGCACGAGATGTAAACCCTACCTCTACTGACTCACCTAGCAGCCACAGCTCTTGTGCTCTAATGAAATCATTGATATCAGTGTGTGTGTGTATATATGTGTGTGTGTGTGTGTATGAATGTGTGTCAAATCCAAAGTATGCTATCCGTGAATTGATGCCTAGCTTATACACAATCAAAGGAAATCTTCCTGCATGCATGCATTACGATCGATCGGAGAACAGAATATACACAACACCATCTCTTCTGTATAGACTCTGCTCTGTTTTAATGCATACCAGGTTACACATTTTTATAGTACTTTTGAGGAACTTGTTGTTGTGCAAAAACAGTTGATGAATCACAAGATCAGTTTCCTGACAAGCCTGCGGTTGTACATGTTCTAGCATTATGGTGCAATTTCCAAGAAGCCTTAAGGTGGTACTACATTATTTGTAATCAGCTACTTCTGCAGATACCATCTTTACTTCTGTTACTAACATCCTCTGCAAAACTTCTTACAATTTCTAAAATATATACATACCCTGAGCATGTTAAAATGTGAAGCATTCTTAAAGATACACTAAATTTCATTTAAAATACATTATCAGTATTTATATTTGTGTATGTATATATATGTGTGTGTGTGTGTGTATATATTATGGGATATTATAGCCGGCAGCCCAATAACCGGTAGGTTCCTTATACCAGAAGGAAAGTAAATAATTACATTTTTGCTGCTCAATGATGGTGTCATACACACAGAGATCATTATTGACCTGCTCCTCCTCTTGCCACTGTGAAGAGCACTGCTATACAGGCTAATGAGTAACAGGATGTCATACACCTGAGTATATTGTATAATCACTTTGCAGAGCTCCTCTAACCAAGGTAATGAGGAGGAATGTGATCACTGATCTATTCATCCTATAGTCACTTGAGGAGCACTGCTACCCAAGGTAACGAGGGAAATGATTTGCCCACAGACATGATTACTAAGTTCTGTCACTGTGAGAAGCACTGCCACACCAGGTAGTAAGAAGGGGAATGTTATACACACAGACAATCTCCAAGTAATTTAGTCAAAAAGCCGTTGGTAAACATTGGACAAACAAATATATCCAGGCTTCTGTTCATTCCAATCGGAAAAACATTGCGCCATTTCAAGTTTCAGAATGTCAGCCAACAGGACAGCCCCCACCACCGCTGATTTTGCATTGTGCTTTAGGCAAAAAGGCTAGACGCACCAAGCAGGATAGAGAGAGGGCGTCATTTAGCTTCTGGTTTTCCAAACTGATTTGTTTAAACAATACGTTCCATAGCAACTAGGCTGGCTTTAATTGGCCTTCTCTGTTCAAGTTACATTTTTCAGCACTGTATAACAGGTGCCTCTTAAATTACGCACGTCTTGTAACCAAGAAAATCCTTTATGACATCTGTATGTATAATTTGCAAATAATTGGCCTCACTTCTACTCTGGGACCTCTCATTCTTGATGTCATTTGTATTCTCTCATCAGTTGTGTTTAACTTTTCCTGGTACTTTCATCTTGTCTACTAATGGCGCTGGAGTATTGGAATGACACATTGATGGAAAATGTGGTTTGTGAATAACAGTGATGCTGAAACTCCTGGGCTTTGGGTCCTAAATGCTTTAGATGTCTCTTCCCACTAATAGAAACGGTGTGCGTCATCCAAAGTGCTTGTTTGCACGTCTGTTAAGGGTAGTTCAGTTCTGGGATTAATACCAGTCCTATGTGTTGCATGGCAGACTGTTATCTCTCATCGACAATGAAGTGCATTTTGCATAGGCAGTTTTGTCTGTTTGCCAGCCTTGCACCCAAACTGAGCCTCAGCAGCAGAATAAGGGTTAATACTGGCTTAGCAGCACCAAGCTAGAGGATCCAGCAATCAGTCATAACACAGCTCCAGCAACAGCTTCCAGGGGACAAGATTTTTCTCATTATGAGATGTTCACCACAATACCTACTGGCTCCCAGCTCCTCCGGGACTCTTCCAACAAAACAATCATCTTTGCACAGGAAAGGTTGTTAAATTAGATTAAAGGTAGAGCCAGTGCTCTAGCATTGTGTAATAATATGTCTGACAACGTATAAAGCACTTTGTAGAGATTATTGGGCTACAGAAGCTCGCACAGGATCCCTGCAAATTTCGAAGTCAGTAAAGCACTGATGACTATAACTGGAAATTTGCAGTGTTAGGCAGAGGTAGGCAACCTGTGTAACTACAAGCCTCAGCATTCCAAACAGGCTGCATTCTAGGATTTGTTGTTCCACAACAGCTGAAGTGCTGCAAGTTGTCGTGGTCTGGTGTGGGGAAGATGAACCCCTTCAACTATGTCCTCTCTGAGTGTATAATGTGTTTTTGTTGCTGGAAACTGTAATTTAAGGGGAGGGGGTTCTGGCTTTTGGAATGAAGTAAACTCGCTTTATTTCTGCTCTTGTAACCTCTCTGTTTTGTTACTCACTTTCCTGTGGGTTTGCTGCTCAGCAAGAATGGTTGTATAGAAACCACAGACCTGTCCCCAGCTAATGCTCAATAATTCAGACCTCTATGTGCTTGGTAAATCTAGAAATAGTCAGACGTAAGAACTTACAATATAAATACAGTCTCTATACACAGTATGACCATTTATTGCTGAACTGCTTGCTCTCCTTGGTCTTATACCCTCAGTCTCTTGTCTGGTTTCAGCTAAGACCAGAGTTATGTCCGTAATGAGGCAACTGTCTCCTGGTAAGTTTTGGGGGCAGCAGAATTTAGGAAATGTAAATAATAATGAAATAAAATTGAATGTTAAATCGGCAGTTTCTACCTACGTGATGTATGTAAGAATATTAAGGCTGGGATTTTTTTTGTTTGTTTCTTAAAGTGTACAATGGTCTCGTCATTTTATGTAAGGCAGAGAAGGACGTGATTTCACTTGTTGCCTCAGGCGCTAGAGGGTGAAACAGTCACCCCACACACAACAATTGGGGTCATGGTTCAACCAGGTTTGCCACTATACTGAGTCAGATACTCAGACAATCTGATTTTGAGCTAACATTGTGAACTCACACACAGAGTAATTCGTAGGGTTATTTGAATTTCCAATCAAAATCTCTACCATGTGTGGACAGCTTAAGACTTGGTAAAATGAGACACTAGCAAGCCACTTCTCTCCTTGTTCCTTAGCTGCAACCCAGAGGTCCAGTAATCTTTGCAATTTATTGGTACAGCCATGGGGTAAAAGTTTGTCCCAAGTTTTGCCAATATTTATACGTGGTTGTTTGAAGATTAATATGTATCATAGGACAACCCAAGGTGTGAAAAATTTGTCTTATATGGAGACTATATATATTATACATTTACATTTTAATAATATGACCTTTACATTCAACTCTCAAATCAGTGCTGTGAAACTTATTATAGATGACGTCTTGTAGTTTGGAATCATTTCAAATATTTTGATTCCAATAACTATTTACTGGGGATGTATCAAATCTACTAAAACAAACTAACTTGCCAGGGTTGTCTTTAAAAATATTCTGTGGCATTTTCAGGTTAAGTTGTTGACCTGGCCTTAAAAATCCCAGTGTGTCCCGCTCCCATTTTATGAGCTGTTGGCGTCGTCTGCGGAGGACTACTTAAAATTGTGGCCCTAGGCCCAATATCACAGAGAATTGTGTTGGACCAGGCCTCATCATGGCTTCAAGCCACCAACCCAGTCTTGTCTCCATGTCCGTGTGTGATCATTATTGGAGCTAGAACTTTGCATGGCAGCTTAGCCAAGAAAGCAGTATGGCAGATCCGGCACATGTTTTAAAAAAAAAATAGAATTGATTCCTGCCTCAGTGATGTGACCGGTTCATAGTGAATTGATAGGCTGAATATCGGTCCTCAAAATGTTGGGGTGCGGGTAACGGGTCACCTTTAATTGGCCTAAACTATTGGATGGAACTAACTTTGCTGAAATACTTGTAACCAATCGCATTCAACTGACGGTTTTTATTTTCTCTAGGGACGGCCGAAAAACAAATGTCTCATTCTGGCTACACTAACATTGTTCATTTAATGCACAACTAAACCGTTTCATAAACGTTCCCCACATTATTCATTGGCTGTCAAACAGGATTTAGAAATAGGATGTAATAAATAAAAATGAGGGCGTAAGCTGGTAATTTCAGAAGAGAATTGAATTGAAAGTAGCAGATTCCTCACCTTTAATAGATCTAATACGAACTCATTTTATTAATGTTGCAATTAATATTAACAACTACTCTGCTCTCTCCTGTGCCTGTAGTGATGAGACCGGAACCAAAGCCAAGAAACGGAAACTCTCCACTACCAGGGGAACACGGTGTAAGCGGCCGGCATCGAAGGGCAAGGGGCGACTGAAGTAACGGGTTTCTTGTGCTCCCGAGGCTAAACTGAGACACCCCCCCCCCTCCCTCCCCCTCTCGAAATCCTGAGATAAGCAGCGGACAATCACCCTGCGCACAGCAAGTTCGGAGGAGCAGGGTGGATGTCGTTACTACTCTCCTGTTGCTAAAATCACACTATTATTGTTTATAATGTAACCAAAGAACTGGACTATACACACAAATAACACATTTCCTCCCATATTACATTGTGTCAAGTGACAATAGAAAAGCGGCGTTCTATGTAAATAATGACACGATCTGTAACGACAGAAATGAGTGCGGGGGGAACGTTGCATAAAATATGCAAAACTTAAATGGCTTCTTGTAGGGGGGGGGTGTCCAGGAGCGCCAGCAGTGACCAAAGCTATGGAGACAATGTGATTGGATGATGGTTTGCATGGACCGTGGCCGCACCCGCTTATACCTCCGAGGCAGCCGTCGCTACCTGGTCACCTTCCCAGTTTTGTTGTTGGTTTTATTGTAAAATAAACTATTCTTCCTTTCTCTATGTTTTGTTACTCCTTTATTAGTGACAATCATCCATTTTATCTAAATAAATGGCAAAGAGAAAACAATGGGTAGATTAGTCCACAGCAGAGTATATTGAACTGTTTGTAGCCTCGCCACATTCATGGGAAGAGCAAGTTTATAACAATATTAAGGCTTTCGTGTTGGACAGTACATGTTCTTGATATGAATGTGAGCCCCTTATTCATCATCAAAAGGTAACGTTAAAATGTTTTGTGGTGCGACACAGCTGAACTGTTTCTTTTTCCCGAACAACCTAAAGAAAAGATGGGTCACATAGAGATATCTGTTTTGGCACACCTTGCCATTGTCATTTACTCAATGAAATATGGCAGCATCCACTGAGCAACGGGTGAATGATTTCCCCAGAAATCACAGCTGGAATGGAAAGTTAGCGCTTTCGGAACAGATGCCTCTCCGATATACCTGCTTTAGCTGTGTTATTTCCTGTTAAGAAGACTTCCGATGAAAGTACTATCTGCCACATTCATCGTAAGGATTATTCCTGTTTCAAAATTAAATGTAATTAATACGGAAATGTCAGAGATGCAGGAATTCCTCCAGATGGATTGTTACAAGTTTCACCCCGCCAGGAAGATTTCACCCGCTAGGTTAGCATGCAATTATCTCTGTATAGGGGACTGTTATGCTGGTTTGTGGGAGCACACTTTTTGTTTTCACACAAAAAGGAGATAATGTTTGTAAGGGAACTCCACTTAGCTTGTGATTTCTTGGGAAACTAAGGCTCCTCTGGACCGCAGTGGGGTAGTTGAAGGAATAGCCTTTTCCTTTATTGTTGCTGGTTGTGACAGCCGGCTAACTATAGGGTAAGCCAATCATAAAACAGTAAGTCCAGGGATAGATTGTATGTATCAGAAATCTGAAGCTGTGGCTGAACTCCCCTTTAAAGGAACACAAGATTACTTATACTTATTACTTGTCATTCCTTTTTTTTTTCTTTTTTTTTTTTTTACATTTGAAGACATTAGCTTTGCAGTTTAAAAAAAAAGTTTCAGAGGTACCCCTACTTTTGCCCCCACATGCAAAAAACAGATTTCATTATGTTGGACAGGGGTGAAGCATATTTACAAGGATGTTTGGTGCTTGGCAAGAGGTGCACGGTCGCTCCCATCCCACCTCCGAAGGACCTTTTATATTTTCCAGCACCTAGATCGGATCTCATCCCATAATTTGAATCGGTTTGCATCTTCCAGTGGAGCTTATAAAGGAAAGCTCGTTTCTAAATGCCCTTTGTACACACAGAAAAGTGCCACGTGCAATCCAGCCAATACCAATTCCCCCTTTCTCTCATTTATGTAGACCATAGCTGAGGCTAAACCAAGCAGGATTGTGAGTCAGATGGAAGCGTTTCTATAAATAGTGTAGAGCTAAAGTGGTGGTTGTTGGGGCTTCACTCGCTACTGGCTAATCCGCAAAGCCAGGCGCAGATTTGCTTTCCATGAGGCAGTTCCAAGGACCGTCAAACAGGTGTGCACCCTGACATGCGCTGCAAATTTTAGAGTGTCAGCTTCATGGTCTCCGAGAAAACGTGGCCAGAAAAATAACGTATAAAGTGCTGCATTACGGTTTAAGCGTTTCATGTTTACACAAACTCATACAGAAGACAAAAATCCCTCTTGCGGAATCTGTAACCTTGCATGAACTTAGGTCTACTCTTAAAACCTTGTTAAACCTTTATCTACCGAAGTACTTATAAATTCCTCTAATGGATCAACCTCTACCTGAAAGGCTGCTTAGTATAGCACTTCTCGGTCTACTGTGAAAACTATACAACTTGCAGAATTAGTACAATCCCTCAAGAGAAAATGTAGAAACGCTTTCTGGAAACATTGACGTCAATATTGAATTATTGTCCTTTGTAAGTAAAATGGGCTAACAGGGAACAGTTTGTGTACGGCTTATACTCTAACTGGATCAACTTACTTATCACTTCCATATTGGAACTGTGCCTGGCTTATATAAAACAGCTTCAGGACGTATAAAAAGATAATCAATTCTCTTTGAGTACGTTCTGATTGCCCGCAGCCGTTTGTCTCCCCCCCGGCTCAGCCCTTTCCTTCAGTATCTCATTTCATGTTTCAGACTTGGAGCATAAGTGGGTATTTTCTCACCTTTAATTTGTGTTTTTGTTTTCCAGGCTCCTCTGAAAAACAGCACAATTTTCTTACCTATCAAAGGCAATTAGATTAATTAGCACCTGCGCTGCAGAAATGTCATCCACGCAGCGCTTCAATCATATGGAAATGATGTCTCCTGCCGGCTGCGGGGCGGTTGAGATGTGGTCAGAATATGAACAAATGATCTCTGCACAAAGGACACTCGCTGTGAAACCTGTTGGAGCCTCGGTGCACAGAAGGACCAAAAAAAATCAACTGTTTGGGTCATATTTTAATAGATGTTGTGTTACAGCCAAGCTGTAATAAGGTCTGAGTGGAGTAATACAGGCTCCCTAGATGTGCCATTATGCTGGCCAGGTACATGTTTGGCCAATCGTTGCACAGTTTGTGGCCTACACAATTAAAATCCGCCTTGGGTGCATTTTGACAATCTGATCTCGTATATGGGTGGTCAAATTGCACAAATGCCTAGGAAGGTAAGAGTTCCTCCCTGATTGGCTATCAGAACATTCTCCCTTTGAATTTGCATCAGCACTTAATTCTCTGGTTCCTGGCCTCCTATTTTAACACTTTCAGTACCATAGGTTGATATCTCTATGACCCACACATTGTTGTTCTGCATCCGTTTAGCCTAGAACTACTTTATTTTTTTTCCTTTAAATATTTACCAAAGCAAATTTTGTGTTGTTTTTCGGGACATATAGTAACAGATAATTCTTTCCACGATTACTTTTACATGCTCAACACATTTGCAAAAAAAATCAGCTTTGAATTATTTGTCTAATTCTCCCCAGAATTTGGGACTTTTAAGCGACGTAGGATGTGGTCATTGACTAAGCAGTATAATTCATGGGAAGGACAGATGTATTTAATAAAGCTGGACACTCGGCGTAAATCCAATTATATTTTCCCTTTGATATAAATAAGAATTGGAAGACTGCTATCTGCAAAAGAAGACCTGTGAGACTGTATTTTCATTACGTGTTATGCTGTGCTCAGAGCAATTATTACCGTTTCTATTCCATATTTGCATGCCCTGGTATTAGGAAGAATCGCCATCTAATTTATACAGCTCATTCTGCATAATGACAGGATCAAAATTGCTGGGCTCGTTCCTGTGTCTCTGTTGGCTTCAGTTGTAACCTGTGCATGTGAGCGAGAGTTTAGTGGATTTGCATGTAATGTGTATTATTGGGCAGCACAGTGGCCTAGTGGTTAGCACGTCTGCCTCACAGCACTGGGGTCATGAGTTCGATTCCCGACCATGGCCTTATCTGTGTGGAGTTTGTATGTTCTCCCTGTGTTTGCGTGGGTTTCCTCCGGGTGCTCCGGTTTCCTCCCACACTCCAAAAACATACTGGTAGGTTAATTGGCTGCAATCAAAAAAAAAAAATTGACCCTAGTCTCTGTCTGTCTCCCTCTCTGTCTGTCTTTGTGTGAGTGTGTGTATATATTAGGGAATTTAGACTGTAAGCTCCAATGGGGCAGGGACTGATGTGAATGAGTTCTCTGTACAGCGCTGCGGAATTAGTGGCGCTATATAAATAAATGATGATGATGATGATGATATTATAGTAATTACATGCAGTGTCTAATGCTATGTTTAAATAAATGCATTAATCTTTTTAAATGGGTTATCTTAAAGGATTTGAAATCTCCTTTTTTAATAATATCCAATTTAGTATTAATTTATTGTCTTTTAGGGTTTTTATAAAGGGATTTATGTCTTTGCCATAAAATAGCAAAAATAAATGAAAAGTATACAAGAGCAAAAAATATCTTCATACAAAGGATCTTATGCCAAGTTGTTAACGTACTTCAGGCCCAGTGATTTGCAGTTTTGTAAGTCACACACATTTTAGTTCAGCCACAGAAAACTACTGTGCCAGATCTAAATCAACTCAGATTTTGCTGGGGCCATTTGGAAATTCTGGTTGGTCATTGATCACATTGGTTTGTGGGTGACCATGCATGTGAGCGTAATTCATAATTCCTTTTTTTTTAGTATTTTCAGGCAAATCACTAAATGACTAGATCGGCATTTACTGACTTTCACAAGATTACAAAACCTGGTCCCACACTGAGGAGCCATAGCAAGGGTGAAACAGTCTGTCGGTGGGAATTGTTTCTCAAAACTGAACGAGAGGTGGAGATTCTGTGGCCAGGACCCCATTGTACGGGACAGTGACATACGGGGCCCAACACACTGGGAGAGATCCATTTTCATACTGCATGAGGATTTTGAATTTCATGTGTAGACCTGGAAGCTTTAGATCGATGGCTTTTCAGTCCACTACAAAAGTAACTGTCTCCCTTTGTCAAGTGTCCACTGAACGTCACAGTGAATGTTACCACTACACATCTCTGAGGCCCTATGAAAGCAAACACCTCTGGTGTATCACTGAAACACCACAGCGATTCCAGCATGAACGAGACCCCAGAGCAGGATAATATATTTGATTAGGATGTACTTTCTAGGAGTGGAAGGGTTAATATAGATATAATGATCATTATTATAGCCTTTAAATTTCACATTCTCCAGACGGCCAGGAACGATATTTCCGATGCGTCACTTCTGTGTTCTAATATCAAGCTTCACTTGTCCCAGGGCAGCTCCTGTCATCCGTGTCTGACATTGTCATCTCTGATGGGTACGGCTGGTTACTGCAAGCTGTCAGTAACCGTAAACTCAACCGTGTGAAGAACACTGAGCTATTTTTATATCTATACCCTAGGGAAGAGCAAACTAAGACTTATTAAAGACCATAAATAGCCCAGCCAGACAAGGAATCCACGTCACAGGAATCTGTGCATCTGTCCACAAGTTGGACATTTGTTCAGTGAGAAAATTAAATTTTTGAAGCTTGAAGGGACCTATAACCCTATGTTTTTATTATCGCTTTGCATTTGTTTAGTGAAAACGTTAATGGTTGGATGTAAAGTTAGTTAGATTCAGAAAGTGCTAATATGTTTGCCTGCAGAGCTTGCCATTCAGTAGAGATGCCATGGTCCCTTGCTCTTCCCCATAGCCCCTGTAACTACTCCCAGAGCCCTACTGTCAATCTAATTGAGCTTGATAGTCGTCTCACAATACAATGGCCTGGATCAATGTCAAAAGATACATATGACAACATTAGTTGTGTGGCTAGGTCCTGACGGGCTCAAAATAAATCCAAGAGCAGCCAAAGAAGTGGCGGACACAACACAGTACGTTAGCTCATAACCGTCACATTATACATGCCTCTATTCTAGACAAAAAGAAAATACATATTTAAGGCTACTTTCCCTTTAAATGAATCCAATTCTTATTTATAGACTGGTTTGCAATTTATTTATTTTTTTATTTCCTGTCTGTAAGAAACATTTTAGAATATCTTTTGATCAGTGATCTCATCCAAATCTTGACCAGCCGTAAAGGTCTTTCCGCTATTAGTTGGCAGGCAAATACCTCAATCTGTAATGAGCATCTTCACACACAATATAATTAGTTTTCTAATTTTAATTTTATTATGAACTACTTGTCCTCCCTGAAGATTTAGTAGCAGTGCATCTAGACATCCGCATCTGCTCTCAGTCTTGGCCAAACCGACAACTGTCTAGAGAAGAGGGTAGTACACCCCATTCATGAAAACTGGCAATCTTAGCCCTTGGTTTTTTTTTCCGCAGTTGGGAGTTGGAATCGCCCTTAAAGGAAACAACATGTATGTGACTGTAGAAAATGTCATTGTGTGACGGAGATCGCATGATGATCACTATTTTAATGGCTGTACCACTGAAAAAGCTACTCACATCACAGCAAGGAAGTGGGCAGTGCCATCAACTTCTCCAAGAAGAGTCTTTTAAAGAATGATAACAATGATCCATCACCAACCTGGGAACACGGAATATAAGGAACAAAGGAGAAAACGAGGGACGTGGACAACTGACTGCCCAAAATCTTCAGACTCTGATTTTCTGTGTCCTGACCATGACCTAAATAGCATAAAACCTCACCAGTACTCTCCCCCATACCCCCCCCCCCCCCCCACACTTGGCCACATTCCAAAACTATTATATTGTGAGCGTATAACACAAAATATCCCTGGGAGGAGATATGAGAGAGACACAAAGAATGGCAGTCTGCTGAATGGTGCTCTCCATACACAGACTGGGTTTTAGCTTTATGTGTTTAGTGTAAGTCGTGTTTTTTTTTTCTCATGTTATAATGAGATATTTATGTATCTCTGTGAGTGGCACAGACAAGATCTTAACCCAAGAAATTATTGACCACTTAAAACTAATGGTATTGCTATGCGTGTGGGCCGATTGTAACATATGCTTATTAGATTGACATTGTTTTGTGTGTACAGATTGCTCGATGAAAAGATCATTTGTGAAAGGATTACATTTCATTGAATTGTTACTCTGCCAAATATAGCTCCTCTTGACTTTTTATCTGTAATTCAATGTGGCAATGTCATTGCTAGAACTGCATGGAAGAATGCTAATTGGGAAACTGAATCTAACAACAAATATCTGTCTGCCTGTCTAAATATAAATAAGATGAGACTATGGAAACAATGGGTGTACAGGCTTTAGCACGAATGTCATGTATTAATTAGATGACTATTAAAAATAAAAAGTCACAAACGCTATCCTCCAGGAGTATATACTGGTCCTCCCTCACTCTTTCCTCCAGGAGTATATACCATTCCTCCTTCACACTATTCTCCAGGAGTATATACCATTCCTCCTTCACTCTTTCCTCCAGGAGTATATACCGGTCCTCCTTCACGCTATTCTCCAGGTGTATATACCGGTCCTCCTTCACGCTATTCTCCAGGTGTATATACCTGTCCTCCTTCACGCTATTCTCCAGGTGTATATACCTGTCCTCCTTCACTCTTTCCTCCAGGAGTATATACCATTCCTCCTTCACTCTTTCCTCCAGGAGTATATACCGGTCCTCCTTCACGCTATTCTCCAGGTGTATATACTGGTCCTCCTTCACGCTATTCTCCAGGTGTATATACCGGTCCTCCTTCACACTATTCTCCAGGTGTATATACCGGTCCTCCTTCACTCTATCCTCCAGGAGTATATACCGGTCCTCCACGCTATTCTCCAGGTGTATATACCGGTCCTCCTTCACGCTATTCTCCAGGTGTATATACTGGTCCTCCTTCACTCTATCCTCCAGGAGTATATACCGGTCCTCCACGCTATTCTCCAGGTGTATATACCGGTCCTCCTTCACGCTATTCTCCAGGTGTATATACTGGTCCTCCTTCACTCTATCCTTCAGGAGTATATACCGGTCCTCCTTCAATCTATCCTCCAGGAGTATATACCATTCCAACGTCACTCTCTCCTCCAGATGTATATACCAGTCCTCCTTCACGCTATTCTCCAGGAGTATATACCGGTCCTCCTTCACTCTTTCCTCCTGGAGTATATATCGGTCCTTCTGGACTCTATCCAGGAGTATATACCGGTCCTCCTTCACGCTACCCTCCAGGAGTATATATCCATCCTCCTTCACTCTATCCTCTCGGAGTATTTACCAGTCCTCCTTCAATCTCTCCGCCAGGAGTATATAACGGTCCTCTTTTACTCTCTCCTTCAGGAGTATATACCGGTTCTCCTTCATGCTATCCTCCATGATTATATATTCTTTGGAGTAGTTTTACTAAAACATCTAAAAAGGAAAAGTGGACCCCTAACTGTCCGAAATGCAATTCGATCAATGCTAACTTTTGGCACCTTCTATGGGAGTGTTCATGTATACAAATCTTCTGGCGAAGGATCAGGAGATGTATTCAGGTTACTGGAATTGAAGTGTCTCTTAGTTCACCGGCCACTTGTCTCTTTGGGCTCCAATTGAAGGGGAAAGTTAATAAACTGACAAAAATGTACATTTCACAGTTATTGATGTTGGCTAAGGTCTGCATAGCGAGGCTGTGGTTGGCCCCAACGAGTCCCACGGTTAAAAATTGGAAGGCACTGGTCAATACCACCATAAGGCACGAGAGATTTTTTTATACTAGCAGACAGGCTCTGAAGGAATTTGAGAATATCTGGTACAGATGGTTAGTCTCCATTCTATCCTATGTCATCTAGTACAGATGCTCTATCTACTTAAATGTATGGCTACCGCAGTTCTTATAATAAGTATCTGAGTCCATGTAATAAACCCTGCATGTGTAACATACTTATGTATAAGCATTTACGATGTATGATCCTGAATGAATATAGCACATTTATTATTATTATGCGTTAATGTAATCTTGTAAATTCCGTCATTTAATTCCGATATGTATGCGATTGTTTTTCTTTTCTTTTTGTTGTTTAGTATGTTTATATCGTAAAAAATTTCAATAAAAATATTGGATTTAAAAAAAAAAAGGAAAAGTGGAGGTGTTGCCCATAGCAACCAATCAGATGCTAGCTATCATTTATCTAGTGCATTCTAGAACATGGTAGCTAGCATCTGATTGGTTGCTATGGGCAACACCTCCACTTTTCCTTTTTAGATGTTTTAGTAACGCTACTCCTTGGTCTTTTGAAGTTAAGACATTTAAAATGGAAAAATAAGATACAAAGTAACACCCGATCGGCTTATCTTACTGGACACTAAACAACATGATCTTATCCAGCTGTTATGAATGATTGTGAAACACAGCCCGCCTGAATGTTACATGCTGGTACTTTAACATCAAAGCTACATTCACTGAGGTGTAGAGAAGGAAATAGCTCTTGGCCAGAAGGTCCGCAGGTGAACATACTGAGGTCGGCACGTTGTTTTTCATTTATTTATACAACCAGCTTTTTTTTGTTTTTCAATCTACACAAGATGGTCTGCTTCACCGTCCAGCCCCCATCCCAGGTATGAAATGCAGGCTTCTAAAGAATTTGGCATTTGTCCCAAAAGTTGAATCTGCCTAGATGATTTCATATGATTGATATGGGTTATTAAGTACCTGTCTGTCTGTCAGCCTGAAGCCTCTCAGCCACCTTGTCTGTGGAACGCTGGGGATGGACAGTGAGAGACACCAGTCACTTCGCTGGTTGTGTTTGTTATTAGATTGACAACTTGTCTGTTGTAAGATAGTTTCCTCTTTCTGCTAAGATTTAACTAATCCTAAAAGTGCTCTTTTTTCCCAAACACTTTTTTTTTTTAGCAGGGATTACTGCCTGAAATGGTTTTCACTGCATGAAAAACCTTTCCTGCTATAAATCTGTATTAGAAACATCTGGGGCCGTGTTTAACCCGTTCTCTGTGCAATGTGTTACCGAACGCAGCTTCTGCATTTTTGCTGTGAAATTACACAATTACCCTGCAACCTTCGCTGGCAGGTAATATATCTTATTATTTGTCAGTGGCGGAGCCGGACAAGTTTATATCCACAAAATAAGTCGCCAAAGTTAATGCAACTACGTCAAAGTTGTGTTATCCAGATCACGGAATGAGCTGAAATCTAGGATATTATTTCAGCTAGCTGGGAAATGAAATATGGGGATAAAACTGGTAGTCACCGAGAGACAAAACACTGTTTAAAGTTGAAGAACTAAATTATGTTAATAATCATATTAAGCTGAGTTTTGCCAGAGCCAAAAAGCATTTTATACTCCCCTAATTCATCTGTCTTTTTATGTACTCAATATGCAGACCTCAACCATGCAGCCCTTATTTTTGAAAGTGTCCCATCGTGGAATGCAAGACTGTAATATACACCTAGGTTTGAGGATTGTCTTCTATAAGAAAGGTAGCAATAGGTAGACTATACTAGCGAGTCAGTATTATATTAGAAATTAGCTGTGTGCACTGAAAATCTGGATTGCACTCTGCCAGCGCAATAATCCTATCTACTGCAATCATCATCAGGGAAGATTCACAGATGATGGCACCATGCTGTCTGTGTGTCTGATCCTACCGTGCCGTCGCTTGGCAGAGTTCTTCCTGCTTAAAACATTTACTTTATGCCTGGTAACCGTTTGAGTGGTCTGCGTTTTCTCCATCCTGTCCATGATAAAGTGACCATCCATCTAATCAATGGAACCGTCATAAAGTCTGGTACTGTACTTTCACACGCTCTATCCAGTGGTCAAAGTGGTATACGATGGTATGCCACACCGCCATACTGCCGTCACTTCTACTGTCTTCATTATAACACTATCACATTCCAGAACTTACATTTTCCATATGGCCACTTCTAAATTTCCACTTTAACCACTGCTTTTATCCATCCGTATTGTTGCTTTTCAGCTGTGGAATAAATCAGGTTTCGTATTTACGCTTTTGCAGTGCCATGACAGAGTGTCTTCCCCTTTCTGTTTTTCTGAATTCTTGTCTGTTTTCCACAGTTCTCTTCACCCTTAAGTGCCAGCTCTTGGGCACCCTTAATGCATGTGCCGTCACTAGCCTGGTCTGTGCATGGGGAGGGGCAACGTGTGCACCCCTAATCATTTTAAATAGTTGTCGCCTTTGTCTTCAAACAACACCTAACAATAAACAAAAGGGACCCAAGTATAATGGACATAAGTATCAAAATATTGATAGTAATATAATTTATTAAAGAGAGCTGAAGAATGACCTGTATCCAGATGTATTTGCCACCTTGCAGTCGGTGATTGGTTACGGCTCCTTTTAGAGCAATAACTGCAACCCGACGTTTCCGGTCATTATTGATGTCGCTGACTGCGCTGTGGATGACGTCTAGTCCAGTCCTCCTCGGGAACTTCTTCAACTCAGTGATAGTTGTGGGTTTTTTGAGCATGAGTTGCCTATTTCATATCCTGCCACATCGTAGTGGGGTTTGCGTCTGGACATTGACTAGGTAACACGAGACACTCACCTGTGTTGGGCGGCCAGGACTTGGGAGTTGATAGTGGAGAACGAGTCTGTAGTCTGGGGTAGCCCTAGTTGTTCACAGTCGCTGGAGACTAGACACGGCCAGTGGTCAGCATGGTGGCTCAGTGGTTAGCATTTCTGCCTCTCAGCGCTGGGGTCAGAAGTTTGATTCCTGACCATGGACTTATCTGTGTGAAGTTTGTATGTTCTCCCTGTGTTTTTGTGGGTTTCCTCTGGGTGCCCAGTTTCCTCCCACACTTCAAAAACATACTGGTAGGTTAATTGGCTGTTGACAACATTAGCCTGTGTGTGTGTGTTAGGGAATTTAGACTGTAAGCTCCATTGGGGCAGGGACTGACAAATATTCTCTGTACAGCGCTGTGGAATTGGCGCTATAGAAATTGATGATGACTATATCCCCCAGCATTCTGCATTCCATGACACTAGCCCCACCATGCTTAAACGTTGTGAAACCCAGATCCTAATAAATGGCTTTATAACCCTCTCCACACTGATAGACATCAGCAGCTCTTCTCTGAACATTTCAGGAATTCCTTGTGATGGATTATTTACCTCTATGACCTGCATGCTGACAGCATCTGATGATAGAATAGAAAAAATGTGAATAACCAAAGTATTCACACAGCGGCCTCTCATTAACCCTTTAATTGTTGAGAATTAATTAGAAGCAAAACCTGATGATTCCTTGTTTAATTACCTTGCACCCAAACAAATTAAATAAGCCCAACAATTGTTGTGATTTTTTCCCCCACTATGTACTACTGCAACCCACAAAACTATCTGACCAAATATACTGTGGAAAATATTTAAGAATTCCGATAATTAGGCAGGCGGCCAATCGAATTTCAGTGCACTGTAGGGGCTGTCAGCACCTATTAGGTCATTTCCAGATCGGTGATGTCTGTGGTGATCATTTAGAAAACAGAGTGCAATGCAAAGGTCTCTGGCGATTCCATGTGCCTTGATTTGCAGTTTACACAACAAGATGGTGTTTGCACCAGCTGATAACTGGAGCTTCTTAGAATGAAGCCATTCCGGAGTCAGTGCACCGCCGTGCCGAGTTTTGCAGAGCAGTACAAGAAGAAGATTTCACTGACGAGGGGTGGGGAGGGGGCATTTTTAGGGGAGTTCAATGCAAAGGGACGATTTTTGCACAATCTCTGAGTCAGTTGATGATTGAAGGTTCTATTTAGCAATAGGAGAAAACCCCTAAAACAGAAGTTTCCACCAGATTTAGAGATTTTTCCCTTTTATCAAACCCCTTGGTCGTTGAAGACCATTGCCGACTAGCTTTCTCCAGGGGCCTCCGAAGATTAGCCATGCAAAACATGAGGAACCCTATTTAACATGAACAGTGGCGGAACAAGTAAAAACTCAGGATGACATTAAGACACAAGAACAAATACGTTACTATTAAAGTAAAGCATTATTTTCTTCTTTTTTAAAAAAAATATTTTTTTTTCTGCGCATCGCTCAGCTGACACAGTGATATATATTCTTCTTTTTTTACAAATTGCCCAATAAAACTCGTATAGTAATAAAGACAGTCCTGACATGCCCTCACTTATGAGTATTTTAAGCCATTAATGGCAGAGTGTGGTGGGGAGAGAGGAGGACATAAGGAAGGGGGGTGGGCAACTATGAGTCACATCATCAATTGCATAAAAGTGGTAAACCAACAAAAATCTTCAGAATCGGCATCGTTGCTATGATTGATGTTATTGCATTAGCAGCAAGACATATAAGCCTATACGTGCAGCAATATTTCTGTGAAACATAAAGAGACATGTAAACATACAGCTATTTAAATATAAGAAGACAATAATGTATTATTCAGCATTACTCTATAGTGAGCAATAATTAGCTGTTTTTACGACTGTGGGTTCTTAGGATGTGTGGTTTCAGCAGTGATGGGTACAGAATTGAAAGAGAGCAGCTGAGGACAAATAGAAGAGATTTGGTTTAGTTGTGGAGGGAATGTGTTTTCTAGAACTGAATTTGGTATTTTTGACTCCATCTGTCGTGCGCCTCCCATTTCATGTGCCCTCCGCGCCTTTCCCTTCCCGAGAAGGGATGTAGTCGGAATGTCTACGTTCAGAGCGTTAAAAATATGACTGATTCGCCGTAAGAACTATTTTGCGCCGGGAGCTCTTAGGAGCTAGTATTCCATCGTGTATGAGGTTTTTTTTATTTTGCCAAGCCCAGGATCACTGGATTTATTACAGAGCCTGGATCTAGGTGAGACCTTAAGGGGGAGAATGAGGGATGCTTTGGGGTGATTTTATTTCGGTTAAAATCATTTTTACACTTGTGTCTGTTGTATTTGCACTTTTCCTTGGTGCACAACAGGTCCCAGCATGACCTGGGTGCCAGGGCATGCTGGCACTTGTGGTTCCCCATGTACCAGCATGCCCTGGCAGCCACGGATATGCTGGTGCTTGTAGTACTACAATCACTAGCTTGCCCAAACACTTAATGGCAGTCTGGGCATGCTAAGACCTGTAGTGCACCAGTGACAAAATGGATTTTTTACAGCTATTATTACCCCACATCCACCACCCTATACTCAACCAGCACGGGGCTGGTTTAAAATAGACCCGAACTCCCTAGGGAAATACAGCCCCTGTGCTGACAAGCCTAGGCCTGGTTTGGAATTATTGCAGTGGGTCCCCAGACTGTGGTTTTCCCTGCTATAGTGCCAACAACCAAGGCTGGTAAAGCCAAGTGCTGGTAATAGTAAGTTCGGGGGGACCCCACACTTTTTTTTTTTTGTCCCTTCAATTTTGCTAGTACCGGCCGAGGCTGGCAGCAGTAGGATTGATTCAGGTTTTTTTGGGGGCACACTTTTTTTTTTTCCTACATTTATTGCTGATCTTTATTTTACATTTATTGCCGTATTGGGCTTTGCCATGCTGCCAGAATAATACAGAAGGCAGATCCAAGGGTATACAGATATGTTAGTACCTTGTTGACGTAGTGTCTCTATCCAGAAGGGTTTTTTTTGTGTGTTACCGGCGGTGCCACCAAATGTGGGCCCCTAATATTGTGGAGTGTCGTCCCATCTATAAAGATTTTGATAACCATTTTTCGATATTGCCAGCCCCCCCCCCTTCCCTCCCCCCCCCGCATTCTAAGGTATCGCTGAGTTCTAGTTCCCAAAGATATCATGTTGAGTTTTAGTGAAGCTTAGAGGTGTTAAGATGTTTATAGCAGGCGAAGGTCCCCTCTTCGCTGGATTTGAAGCTGTAAAACTGAGGATCATGACGGTGTTTATATTTTATGGAATCCAATTCAGCACCTGCGTATAGGGAAATAGAAAATAAAGACTTTTATCCTTCTGGAAACGATCAATGTGAATATTTTCAGACAATGTGAATATTTTCTCGTTTGACCATAGTCTAAAGACTGAATGTACATCATGACTGCAGGGATATCGTGATTATTGTAGATCGGACTGAGAGGGAAGGAAGATCGAGCATAGCAAGATACTTTGTAACAAATTTGTAAAGAGCATCTAATTACAGGAAGAAGTTGAAAGGAAAGGGTGTCAAATAAGGCGCGGCCCACATTATTGTAGACAAACCAGGGTAGTGAAATCATTCTATTGGTGCAAGTTGAGACAATTTGGAAGCTACAAAATAATATCACAATGATTGGATTTCAAGATTACCACTTTGTGTGTTAGCATCACCTCTCAAGTGTTTTCTACTTCAAATAAAGCAATTTATATAGCGCTGGACTCGCCATGTCCTGTACATAACCCTGTATAGGCAGTGAGACAGATTAATACAGGGAAGGAAGGTAGTATTTATGTGGTTCATTTCATTGATCCAAGACAGGCCTTATGTGTTATATGTATATATTCTTAGGAGCCTTAGAAATAATGTAGAAGAGTAGGACAGCTATGTATTTTAGCCTAAAGGACTTCCATGTAAGTTTTGGTTTAGTGGTTTAATTGAGTGTGGGGGAGATTAAGTGCTTAAGATTTTATCTTGAAGCCAGAGTGGGTGCCAAACTCTTGGGTAAGAGTCAATATTTTATCATGTGGTCCGTATTGCTTACATGGATCCAAGGGTTTTGTCAAATATGTGTAGCTAACAATTCAGTAAAGCTAGTGACGAGTAGTGGAGACTCCCCTGTCCTGTGTCTTTTCGGATGGTAAAACTAGAACAGGGATTACCAGAGATTTTTATTCCGGTAGACGGAGAATCGATCATGGCAGAGATCCATCGACAATGTTACATTGTTGCAATGTCGGCAGAATCCAGTCCCAGTAGACTCTATTGAAGACCTTTCCGGCATCTAAACAGAGGATCACACTATGAATTTTTGAAGTCTTAGCGTATAAAATCTATTAAAGTTGTCTCGGTCCTGTTCTTGAATCACAAAACCAACCTGGTCAAAATGTTTAGCGTGTGGCAGGAATCTGTTTTATCTAAGGGACAATGGGTTTGCCAAAAGAGTCATATCTTGATTAAAGATATAGGTCTGTAGGTAGCACAGTCTGTGGCATCTCTGTCTATTTTGTGTATAACAATGATAACGTATCTCGCTAAATGTCCTTATCCAAAAACCCATTGAACATTTTGACTAGAAATGGGATACGTTTGTCTTAAATTATTTCCATAACATCTGCCAATGAGATTTACTGGCTTAAAGAAACCTTATCGTAATCCTAACTTCAATGGCAGGTTATGGGTCTGTAACCACCGCCGGACACTGTCAGATAAATGTGGTAGCAACATTTGTTCAGTTCCCAAGCTACGGATACAAAATTCTGACACTGGCGGAATAAAGGTTACAGTATAATCTCTGGACAGTTATAAAATACGGCGTCACGGTAAATGAGAATCCCTATTGGCCGTTTTACAGCTTGTAAAGCTCCCGCTGTTTGTATATTTTTTGAGGTTATTAACAAGCTGATGAACTGCTCCATCGTTATGCTCATAAAAAAAGTTGTTTTGTTCTAAGGCCTTAGCTGATCTTTCTACAAGTATGGAGTTGATTTTCTTGTGTGTACTATTTCTTCCCTTGAGTGTTTTTGTGAAATGTTTCTAAATGCTGTTAGAGAATAGACATCTGTACCAGTTTAGTTTCCTTAGTTTTCTAGAGACGATTGCTGCCACTAATAGGAATACCCCTTGTGATGCCCTTAATAGCTTATCATATAGGCTGTAGTGCTTCTTGTGAAAGAAATCTTTCAATACTTGATGTAATGTAGCAATAATAGTATCATCGTCCAATAATGGGTCATTTGATCTCTAGGGACCTGATTCATTAAGATCTTAACTTAAGAAACTTATTATTTCAGTCTCCTGGACAAAACCATATTACAATGCAAGGGGTGCAAATTAGTATTCTGTTTTGCACATAAGTTAAATACTGACTGTTTTTTCATGTAGCACACAAATATCAACTTTAAATTTCAGTGTACAAATAATCTATCAAGTATTTGTGTGCTACATGAAAAAACAGTCAGTATTTAACTTATGTGCAAAACAGAATACTAATTTGCACCCCTTGCATTGTAACATGGTTTTGTCCAGGAGACTGAAATAAGAAGTTTCTTAAGTTAAGATCCTTAATGAATCAGGCCCTAGGTTCTCAAGCTCGGAGTAGGTTCACGTATCTGCACTGCCACGTGAAGAGGTGCGTGGTTTAACCTGGTGTGATATATATTCTACATCTATCATACCTCCTGGTCTGCCCTGATCTCTTGCTTGAAATCTCTCAACGAGGATCTAGACTGTTTGAAGTCCTGATGGGGATCTCCCAGATGGTCTTTAGATTCATCAAGGGATGTAAATGGCGATTTTGTGCGCACAAAATCCCTCTGCGCATGCATTAATGACTTGTGTTATTAACACATTGTGACAGGCACATTGCGCTCAGTAAGCCTTGATGAATCAGGCCCTAGGTGTTTAATTCAGGATTTAAGCTGAAATGAATGACCTCTTGTGCTTTTACTGATGGTCCTAATTGACGGAGCCAGCTGAGAGGTTGAATTGTGACTTATACTGAATAAAGTAATTATGGTAATTATTCCTTTAACTATTCAGCTGGTAGGAGTTTTGGACCTACAATTACCATGGTGGTTTCCATAAAACCTTCTTGACTCTTAACTTTGGTACTGGTATGGCTACGATCAGAAGTCAAGATCTCCAGGGACCCATCGCTACCAATGTGATGCACAAACAGAATATATTTTTAATTTCAAGACTTGGGACATGGATTTCCTCAGATCTCAGACTGGACCTTCTGTTACTAATAATTTAAAGTTTTATTTTACCTTCCTTGAATAATATCCAGTTGAATTATTGGACAGTGATCGAGCAGCAGGAGATTTGAGTCTCTGGAAGCCTGGCAGGGGGGAATGTGGCACCTGATTGGTCCAGAGCTACATACCGGTAAGTTAATTGGCTGCTATCAAAATTGACCCTAGTCTCTCTCTCTCTCTGTGTGTGTATGGTAGGAAATTTAGACTAAGCTCCAATGGGGCAGGAACTGATGTGAATGAGTTCTCTGTACAGCGCTGCGGAATGAGTGGCGCTATATAAATAAATGGTGATGATGATGAGGTATAGACAGTTCAGAAAAGGTTTACAATCGGGATAGTATTGCGTAACTGCCTATTTTCCGTTGCTGACTAAATTAAAAAATATATGTTTACTTTTCTTTGATTGGTCTTTCACTGAACACACACACAAAAAATCTTGGCGTTTCCTTGACCCGATACGGCATCAAGGACATATAAGTTTGAATATTGAGCAGATATATAAAAATAAGAGTTAAGGGATATCTGAAAAACTTTTTGGTGAAATATTACCCTTAGTCTGAAAAAATGTAGCACCTTTCGTCAGTGTCAAATGGCCTTAATTGTCCTCAGACCTACCCCAACCTCACCGTACATCAGAATGAACTGACCGTCATCGCAGCTCTATTCATAGTCGACAAATTCCGCAAAAATGCGAATTTACAAATATAGTGCGGAACGGAGACGCAAAATGCAGAAGTTTGTGTTACTGTAACGTCGCACCTCTGCGAAGCGGCTGATATCACCGCAAAACTCTATTCATCTCTAGTACAACTCTAGTGCAACATGTTTCCGCATAGGGAGCACATACTCTACTTTCGTTACCTTTAAATTTTGGAAACTTTTAAAATAGGTAATTGTGTATATGCCTCTGAATCACAATATGTTTACATAATTA
Organism: Mixophyes fleayi; assembly: GCF_038048845.1. Classification (NCBI taxonomy): domain Eukaryota; kingdom Metazoa; phylum Chordata; class Amphibia; order Anura; family Limnodynastidae; genus Mixophyes; species Mixophyes fleayi. The sequence goes on from NC_134409.1 coordinate 136,245,098, forward strand.
GAGTGTAATGTGTAATGCTTCGTGGTGTCCTCATAATTAAGGTTATTGAGTCAATTGTGGGCAATCTGCTAAGAGGATAGGCATGTGGGTGAATCATGATTCATGGCACAAACAAAGATCTGGCACTGTGCGCGGGGGAGCTCAGCTGGCACACATGCGGGCGTTTCTGTGTACACACGCGACACATGCTTGCTTCTTTTGGCTGACGTTAACACTTGCTTGTCGTCTGCTCCCTAAATCTCAGCTGCATTTATTAAATTATTGCTATAATCTAGGCAACATCTATGTGCTACAGAAGTGTGTCTGCCCCTGAATGTGGGATCTGTTTAGCCCTCGATATTGTTGCCATGTATACATTCAATCATTCCAGTCCAAATGTATAGTCTTACCTTGGATCAACAGAGTTGGGCAGAAGAAAATGACAGCAGTATGTAGTTAAAGAATAAAAGGACACTGGTGAGATGTTGTCAGAGGGTGGAGTACTATTTGGGCCAACCAAAGTGAAGGTTAACAACCACCTCAGAATCTGATTGGTGCTTTCTTCATCGCTCCAGCATATGTTGTGCATTTGTGTGCGTGTTTAACTAAAACTGTAGTTTCTGCTGTACTAGAGATGTTTAAGTTTTATTGATGCCTAATAGCGAGTGTGTTTGTTGCACATAGTGCAAATGTAGAAAAACCTGGGTGTAAAGGGGACGTAAGTGTCTAACGTAAACCGTGCGCATTCGCTACTGGTGCCCAGCTGCGTGGATCTTAAGGAAGCGCAGGATTTATTAGTGTTTGATACCATAGGGTCCATAAAAGGCAATATTGTGGTTTAATTCCTTTTTAATACTATTGATTTATGTTTATAATTAGAATTCTAGGAAAGCAAATGTTTTATGTTGAAGACTTTAATTGTCAAAAACTGGGACCGTTCTGGGAAAAAAAACAGCCCCCCTGGGAACTTTAATTCTTCAAAGGAAGTTTGACGAGGGAAATTTTTATAGCCTCTGAGTTTCCAGATTCATGTACATACATCGACTGATGGATTCGGAGAATCCTGTGACATTCACAAACACCTGCTGAGCTGAGAAAGCGGAGACAACAGACGGAGGCAATGTTTCCCATTATTCCACATAGACATGAGGGGAGGGGGGGGCTCTATGTGGTTCATTACATAGGGGACCCCGGCTGTGTGTATGAATAATGATGGGGGGTACATACAAGGATTTTTACGAAGACATAGTTCCTGCAGAGGATGCCCCATGTTTTTAGAGATGTCAGACTGGGTGGGGGGTGGGGAGGCGGGGTGCCTGTGACAAATGAAACCTGTGGGTTGTCAGATTATGGTTATTTTCAAGGTAGAGCTGTTCTTCGCTTGCAGGGCATGCTGGGATTTGTAGTTATGAAACAGCTGGAGAGCACAGAAGGTCCATCGGTGATACAGTGGGCCAACCATACTATGCTATCACAGTGCAATAATGTTAGGGACCGCTTTACTGAATAAAATAAAGCATCAGGACCCTTGTGTGGCCTAAAATGTGGAACACTTATTATCCTGTTGTCAAGATGCATCAGCAGGTACCGGGGAAGCACGGTGGCTCAGTGGTTAGCACTTCTGCCTCACAGCACTGGGGTCATGAGTTTGATTCCCGACCATGGCCTTGTCTGTGTGGAGTTTGTATGTTCTCCCCGTGTTTGCGTGGGTTTCCTCCGGGTGCCCCGGTTTCCTCCCACACTCAAAAAACATACTGGTAGGTTAATTGGCTGCTATTAAATTGCTCTTACTCTGTGTGTGTATGTTGGGGAAGTTAGACTGTAAGCTCCAATAGGGCAGGGACTGATGTGAATGAGTTCTCTTTACAGCGATGCGGAATTAGTGGCGCTATATAAATAACATGATGATGATGATGAATGACCTCACTTTTTGATTGAAAAAAAATAATGTTTTTTTTGCAGCGAGTATTTGAGGTTGCTATATGAAGAAGGTGCATTAGATATAAGACTTGGAGTTTACACTAAATGTAGGGTACACTCTGCTCTAGAAAGCTTGTCAGTTGTTGTTTTTTTTAAAGCGTTTTCTTGCTGAATGTAAAAGGGGCATCTTAATCCAGATCTGCCATATTTCTTCTGTAATCCTACAAATTGCTACTTTTACTGATCCTTCTGCCACCCGGGTGCCCTTCTGCTCTCTGTGCCTCTCCACATTAATCTTCCCTCCCCACCACCTCCACTGATATGATCCAAGTATAGTCACTGATGAATTATGAACGTTCTATTGATCATACAGAGAGGAGGGAAGTGATATTGTTGTCCGGCTTCTCAGACGCTTTCCGGTAATGCCACCGGCCATAACTGTTATTTTTAGTTTTTTGTACTCTTGTTGGGTCCTAATGAGGCTACACATTAATGTGTATAATTCCAGAAGGAGAGCTGAACAGACAGCCTCATCCATACAGCGGACAAAAGACGTTTAAGTATAAGATTATTCTGCTTTGCAAATCACACAACTGTCTCCAGATTCTGTAGGGCTCATCAGTAAGACTTTCTGTGATGTGTTTAATAGAAAAAGTGCATAATTGCATCATGTGTGACACAGAACAAGCAGATAAACGATCAGTACATATGACAGCAGTCATACAGACTGAACTGGGACAATTTATATAAGTGATGTGATCTTTAGAACGTGGTACATATCAGAGATAAATCTTTTGTAAGCAACCTGTCTGCACTATTTCTGCCTATATGTTAATAAGAACTGGTGCATGGAATAAGGCGCTGTTCTACAGATCAGCCAATCGGATTACAGCTGGTATTTTTTATAGCACAGGTTGGAAAATAAATGCAGTGTTTTGAATGGTTGCTACGCAAGGTCATTTCTCTAGGTCACCCCTGGCCAACCTGTGGTTCTCCAGGTGCTGTGAAAATACAAGTCACAGCACGCCCTGCCAGCTATCGGCTGGCTAGCTACTGGCAAAGCATGCTGGGGCTTGTAGTTTCACAACACCTGGAGAGCCACAGGTTGGCCAGACCTGCTCTAGGTTATATTAAGAGGACTGTGCAGGGATTGTCAGATGTGTAATAAATAACATTGTCACAGAAGCGTTTTACAGGGTGATTCCTCGCTGTCTGTGGCTGGGTTCCTGACGGCTCTGCAGAGACCTCTCTCATTTCCTGCAGAACTGTACAACATTCATGGCGAGGAAGCCGGGACGCCTGCAGTCAATGAGGTGCAAATCCCTCTCTGGACCACACATTCCCTGAACACTGTGCCGGCCTCTTGTCCAAGGATTAGTGTCTCACCCCGTCCGCCCCCCAACTGTTTTCTTGTTTTCTCCGCTGCTAAAAATCTTCTCCAGATGATCTGTCATTTGTACAGATGTCGCCTACAAATCTGGGATCCAACTTTGCAGGATCTGCCTGTAATAACCATGAAACTGCTTCTCACACTGCAGTTACATATTTCCTAATACAGCCTCCTCTGCATCTATGACTAATGACATATTAGAAACATTTCTGAAAACTGTTATACAAGCAAAGGGTGCTGTAACCTATGGCAACCCATTAGAGTCTGTCATTTGTTCCTACTGCAGCTTAGAAATTGAAAGCAAGTAGCTGGTTCCTCTGAATTACACCACCTTTTTCCCCTGTCCGTCAATTTACAGAAATGTCCCCAAATGTGTCTCTATTCAGACCACTAGTAAGCTGTGCATTGATTTTCCGTATATTTACAGTGTCATAGTACTGTAGACAATACTATGACAGATACAATAAAACAAGAAAGCAATCTAATCCTGCTGGTCTTGTGCCTAAAGGCAATGTTAGACAGGTGTTTCTAAAGCAAGGCGGAACTCAGTCACCGTAGCATTTAAAATTAATGGGAAATGCTGTTCCCCTGTCACATCAGAATGATTCTGCAAACAGAGCTTTAGAGCAGCTATTATGTGACGGGAACGCCGCTCGACCTGCCCTGTAACGAGACGCTGACTGAGCGGATCCTCGCTTTATAGAGCAGCGGTTTTCTGGAAATCTAAAATGTCTGCCTGAAATAGCACCTCGTCTTACTATAACTGCGACAATTGTACAACACTCCATCTCCAGCTCTCTCACTATACAGCTGTCTTGTATTACACAGCGGGTGCCACGTTCACAGTTGTACCTATGTTCATCTGCGCCACGTAAAAAATGCTCTTTGATGCACTGAGCATATGCCAAAACTTAAGCTACATGTAGCTTACACTTGCATCTGGAGAGGCGTCTTGGCGCAAATACATGCAAGTATAAAGCGCTATGGAATCTGCTGTCGCTATAAAAATGATGATGAAGTGAAGGGCAGTATGGGCACACACAACTTAAGTAGTTAGAGTACCTTTAGGAGTGTCTATTGGGAAACAAGGTGCTTGTGATTGGCTGAACGACTAACACGTTTGGTCAGTGGAGGACAATGCCATTTTGCATCAGGGCACTGTAAAGAGCAGTTTATCGTCCTGTGTTGTACACACCCCCTTGTGATGAGTAAATTTATTGTAGGGGCTCGTGGTACGGAGAGATGTCTCATTATTAAACGTGGGTCCTGATGATTTAATGTAGGGGCTGGATGGGGGGAAGGAGGCCTCGAGTGTTCACTGATTTTTAGACTTTGCATATGCCCATGTTTCTATCCCTTTTTTCCCCAAACATTCCAGGATCCAGACAAGCAGCAACCAAGCTTAAGTCACAAGTAGCAACAGGTAGTGAAAGCTACAAGAACAGGTAGGAGAGAGCAGGGTAGTCTCCCAACTGTCCTGGTTCTGCTGCGGTATTCCAGATTTTGGGAGACTGTCCGGCTCAGTCAGGATAGCCTCACACCTTGCATACTGGTCATGCCCACTCTGGTGGCTTAAAGTAATCATGAAAGTGAGGGGACATCGGCTCTGTCTTCATTACATGTGTCACATTGTGAGTGTCACCCTTTTTTTAATATCACTTGGCGTAAGTCTAGAGACGCAATTCTCCCCGGCGAAGGGCAATACGGTGGCACATAACAGGTTCCATTAAAAATTGAAGATAACACCTGAAGACCTCCAGCTCTGAGCTGGTGCTATAGTTTAGTCCAGGCCTGGCCAACCTGTGGCTCTCCAGTTGTTGTGAAACTACAAGTCCCAGCATGCTCTGCCAGCAGATAGCTTGCAGGGTTTGCTGGAACTTGTAGTTTTACAACACCTGGAGAGTCACAGGTTTTCAGGCCTGTTCTAGTACTTTTAATAGGCATGTGCCCCTACACAGCCAGGAACACCCGTAGGAATGCATCCTCTCCGTCATTTCTGTATTCTTGCTCAAGAGAACAAAATCACATTTTTGCATAAAACTGAGGTACAGCAATGGGCTCACTCTGTACTCCTCCTCCGAATGCCTCCCCAAATAAACTTCTGCTTCTCTGCAAACACCTCAATATTACGCTACAAACCGATGGTCTTTGACTCGTTTGTGCAAATTGAGATGCACAACACGACCCAAGCTGGCAAATTTTACACTGCGTCATAAATAGTGGTGCAGGAGGTGAGGAGTGGCCCAATGCCGACGCATTTCCTGCACTAGTGGTAGCTCCCATGCATGTACAGAAGAGCAGAATGGGGGACGGACTGCATTGCACTACAATGGTGCAATGGGGGCCAGCGATGTAGCATTCCGCTGCTGGCCTCGGACGTTTAGCAATTCGCAAATGATTCTACTATGCCTGACGTGAGCAACACTGTATCTGTATAGAGTAAACATTTGCCAAACATGGGTAATGTAAATTAATTTTCAGCTTAGAGAGAGGAAAAATTT